>NC_052319.1:32744161-33024161 GCF_016432855.1 Salvelinus namaycush
AGATCGGGTAGAAATCCAGGCTCTGGCAGGGCCAATCAAGGACATTGAGAGACTTGTCCCGAAGCCACTCCTGCATTGTCTTGGCTGCGTGCTTAGGGTCATTGTCCTGTTGGAAGGTGAACCTTCGCCCCATTCTGAGGTCCTGAACGCTCTGGAGCAGGTTTTCAGCAAGGTTTTTAGGTTTTCAGCAATATCTCTGTACTTTGCTCCGTTCATCTTTGCCTCGATCCTGACTAGTCTTCCAGTCCCTTCCGCTGAAAAACATCCCCAAAGCATTACGCTGCCACCACCATGCTTCACCATAGGAATGTTGCCAGGTTTCCTCTAGACGTGACGTTGGCATTCAGACCAAAGAGTTCAATCTTGGTTTCATCAGACCAGAGAATCTTATTTCTCCTGGTCAGAGAGTCTTTAGGAGCCTTTTGACAAACTCCAAGCGGGCTGTCATGTGCCTTTTACTGAGGAGTGGCTACCGTCTGGCCACTCTACCATAAAGGCCTGATTGGTGGAGTGCAGCAGAGATGGTTGTCCTTCTGGAAGGTTCTCCCATCTCCACAAAGGAACTCTAGAGCTTTGTCAGAGTGACCACCGGGTTCTTTGTCACCTCCCTGACCATGGCCCTTCTCCCCCGATTGCTCAGTTTGGCCGGGCGGCCAGCTCTAGGAAGAGTCTTGGTGGTTCTAAACTTCTTACATTTAAGAATGATGGAGGCCACTGTGTTTTTGGGGACCTTCAATACTGCAGAAATGTTTTGGTACCCTTCCCCAGATCTGTGCCTCAACACAATCCTGTCTCGGAGCTCTACGGACAATTTCTTCGACCTCATGGCTTGGTTTATGCTCTGACATGCACTGTCAACTGTGGGACCTTATATATACAGGTGTGTGCCTTTCAAAATCATGTCCAATCAATTGAATTTACCACAGGTGGACTCCAATTTAAAATACTTTTGTAAGTAAGGTTTTTCTGTTTTTTATTTTTTATACATTTGCAAAAATAAAAAAACAACAGCTGTTTTTGCTTCGTCATTATGGGGTATTTTGTGTAGATTGCTGAGGATTTTCTTTATTTAATCAATTTTAGAATAAGGCTGGAACATAACAAAATGTGAAAAAAGACAAGGGGTCTGAATACTTTCCGAAGGCACTGTATGTCTGTCTTTCCGTATCGTTGTCTGTCTCTCTCTCTCTCTGTCTGTATGTCTGTCTTGTGTGTCTGTCTCTCTGTCCTTCTGTCTGTCTGTATCGCTGTTTGTCTGTCTGTCTTGTGTGTCTGTCTCTCTGTCCTTCTGTGTCTGTATCGCTGTCTGTCTTTCCGTATGTCTGTCTGTCTGTTTGTCTGTCTGTCTGTCTGTATGTCATGTTCCCTCTCTGAGTATTCTGAATATTCATAACACATGAATGGTTCAGTTCGTAGAATCTGTCATTCACATGCTGGCAGGAGGAGCACTGACAAATATAGACCACACTCATGTGCCCAATATGTCAGAGTGCACGTATGCAGCATGCACAGTGCCAGGTCCATGACACTGCAGTAATGGATACTCCCACTCAGGAAACCTAGTCTGGACTTGGTTTGGGATGCCCATGTGTGAGGGCACTGAGTAAAGGGGTTGCCTGACCAAAGGCCACTTGCTAATTTTAGGAACCACCACGTGCAAGAGGGCCTGTCGTGAGCCTCACTCTTCTCCTCTTTCTCTCCTCTCTGACATCTTTTCCTCCTACCCCCTTCACTCTCTGTTCTAATTGTGGATAGCTGGCATAGTGTGATTGGTATGGGGATTATAGCTCTGCTGACACGTAGGAGGGAAAAAGACAGGCAGAGAGGGAGAGAGAGTGTGTATGCATAATACTAGTCAGGTCTGAAGATGGGTCCTGGTCAGATGGCTCATGTCTAGTGTAGAGTGCAGTGCTAGTAGTAGCAGACTAACAGTTGTGTTAGCTGTTAGTAGTAGCTGTGTAAGCTGTTAACAGTTGTTAGCTTTTAGCAGCCTAGTTGCTGTGTTAGCTGTTAACCTGTTTGGGGTGCAGCCCGACATCGGTACACTTATGACAACAGCCAGCTCAAAGTGCAGGGCGCGAAATTCAAAATATATTTTTTTTAAATATTTAACTTTCACACATTAACAAGTCCAATACAGCATATGAAAGGTACACATCTTGTGAATCAAGCCAACATTTCCGATTTTTAAAATGTTTTACAGGGAAGACAGAATATGTAAATCTATTAGCTAACCACGTTAGCAAAAGACACCACTTTTCTTACTCCATCAGTTTTTTACTCCATCAGTAGCTATCACAAATTCGACCAAATAAAGATATAAATAGCCACTAACCAAGAAACAACTTCATCAGATGACAGTCTGATAACATATTTATTGTATAGCATATGTTTTGTTAGAAAAATGTGCATATTTCAGGTATAAATCATAGTTTACATTGCAGCTACAGTCAGAAATTGCACCGAAAGCAGACAGAAAAATTACAGACACCAACGCCAATAACTAAATACTCATCATAAAACATTTCTGAAAAATACATAGTGTACAGCAATTGAAAGACAGGCATCTTGTGATTCCAGACAATATTTCCGATTTATCAAGTGTTTTACAGCGAAAACACAATATAGCGTTATATTAGCGTAGCCACAATAGCCAGAAACACTTGGGCGCCGACGACCAGTTCACATGCACGACAGATATTAGAAATAGCATCATAAAATGTTTCTTACTTTTGGTGATCTTCCGTCAGAATGTTGGACAAGGTGTCCTTTGTCCAGAACAGTCGTTGTTTGGATCTGGAACGGCAAATTTCCCTCTTGATTTAGCATGGGCACTTGCCAAGTGGCACGGATCTCTCCAACGTCAACAAAGTCAGAGAACGGAACACGGCAAAACTCCCGAAAAAATTTCAATAATCTGATTAAACTATATTGAAAAAACATACTTTACGATGATATGGTCACATGTATCAAATAAAATCTAAACCGGAGATGTTAGTCGTCCATAACGACAGCTAAACAGAAGGCAAATCCATGTCCCCTTTCGCTCGCTCCAGAAACAGGAAATGGACGGTCACGTCATACAAAGAGCTTTAATTCCACCTCAGACCAAGATAAACACGAAATTTCTTCTCTCACCGCCTCTTGACAACCAGGGGAAGGTGTATGAAGTGTACGTAGACTCTTACGTATCATGCCCATGTATAGGCAGGAAGTTGAACAGAGCATCGATTTCTGACATTCCACTTCCTGGTCAGGAAATGTGCTGCAGAATGAGTTCTGTTTCACTCAGAGAAATAATTCAAACGGTTTTAGAAACTAGAGAGTGTTTTCTATCCAATAGTAATAATAATATGCATATTGTACGAGCAAGAATTGAGTACGAGGCCGTTTGAAATGGGCACGATTTAACTGGCTACTCAATACTGCCCCTTGCAGCCATAAGAAGTTAACAGTTGTTAGCTTTTAGCAGCCTAGGAGCTATGTTAGCTGTTAACAGTAGTGGTAGCTTTTAACAGCAGTGATGGCTCTAACCAGGAGCGTAGCACTAGCTGTAGTAATAGTGTTTGTAGTAGCAGTAGTGTTAGCTGTTAGCAGTAGCATTAGTAGTAGCAATAGTTTTAGCAGTAGCAATAGTGTTAGTAGTAGCAATAGAGTTAGCAGTAGCAAAAGTGTTAGCAGTAGCAATAGTGTTAGCAGTAGCATTAGTAGTAGCAATAGTTTTAGCAGTAGCAATAGTGTTAGTAGTAGCAATAGTGTTAGCAGTAGCAATAGTGTTAGCAGTAGCAATAGTGTTAGCAGTAGCAATAGTGTTAGCCGTAGCAAAAGTGTTAGCAGTAGCAAAATGTTAGCAGTAGCAATAGTGTTAGCAGTAGCAATAGTGTTAGCAGTAGCAATAGTGTTAGCAGTAGCAATAGTGTTAGCAGTAGCAAAAGTGTTAGCAGTAGCAATAGTGTTAGCAGTAGCATTAGTAGTAGCAATAGTTTTAGCAGTAGCAATAGTGTTAGTAGTAGCAATAGAGTTAGCAGTAGCAAAAGTGTTAGCAGTAGCAATAGTGTTAGCAGTAGCAAAAGTGTTAGCAGTAGCAATAGTGTTAGCAGTAGCAATAATGTTAGTAGTAGCAATAGTGTTAGCAGTAGCAATAGAGTTAGCAGTAGCAATAGTGTTAGCAGTAGCAATAGTGTTAGCAGTAGCAATAGAATTATAGTTATGTGGAGTTATGTAAGGTCTGGAGTCTGGACTGATTAAACACTGTTCCTGTTCACTCTTTACGCACTTACACAACACACGTCAAACACAGTGCGAGTTTAAGAGCTCTAGCACACAGTGGCACTGTGAGATCACGGCATGCCTCTTGGTTTGGCTAAGCCGTGTCTCGTGTACAGTTGGCAGGACTGAGAGGTGTGTGTGATCAGTGCCCAGGTACAGAGAATGGGGGAGGAGAGGTTGTGCAGACGGGTACCAGTCTGCAGCTGGCTGGCAGTGCCAATATCTTTACATGTCTTTGACAGTATACCAGGCGTATGCATTTTAACAGTGCTAGTCTTCCGAGATGATTATGTACCCAGTGTTCAGACGTACGTTCTAGTGTGAATAAAAGCATTCTAAAATGAGTGCTAGTTCTCTCTCTCTCTCTCTCTCTCTCTCTCTCTCTCTCTCTCTCTCTCTCTCTCTCTCTGTCTCTCTCACTATCTCTGTGATTCTCACACTCTTTCTCTCTCCTTTCTCTCACTCACATGCAGGATTGGTCACTTGAATACTGTAGCAATCCTCACTATATGAGCCACGTTACAATTCCCACCAAGTGGGTTAACCCTATTGGCGCGATGTGTAGTGTGTTTGCCTTTCACGCCAGTGACCCGGGTTTGCTTCCCTACCCTGGTGTTTCTTACAATACTTATAATATGCATTACTGCCAATGTTGGGAAACTTTAGTACAGGCCCTATGTTCCTCCAGGAACCAAGAGGATTAAGTGAGTTAAGTAAGTCTCTGTATTAGCTGGTAAAGGTGCAAGGTTTAGCTGTGTTATTGAGAGGAAGTACCTTTGTAGTGAGGCAGGAAGTGAGTCATCACTGCTGTTAGGCTAAATATAGCCTGCTGGGCGCTACGCAAACAGCAGGAGGACCCCGGAGTCTCTCTTTCTCTGTAAATCCTACTGTTATCAATAAAGTATGTGGAAGAGGTGTGAACACCATCACCTTTAACCTGTATAAACCAGGCTGGATGACATGTCTTGTGTGTGTGTGTGTGTGTGTGTGTGTGTGTGTGTGTGTGTGTGTGTGTGTGTGTGTGTGTGTGTGTGTGTGTGTGTGTGTGTGTGTGTGTGTGTGTGTGTGTGTGTGTGTGTGTGTGTGTGTGTGTATGTGTGTGTGTCTATAGACTATGCGTGAGAAAGAGAAAAGGGTCCAGATGGGTCTATTCTAGTGGACAGAACTGTTTCAGACTGCCAGTCTGTTCAGAATCCATGATAACACTAGATCACCTGAACAGCCAGCTAGCTTCTCACGCTACACTCTGTCTGCTCGGGTTAATTTGCTGGCTCTGCTAGCAAATGGAACAGAGGGAGTAGAATGCAAAGGTTGAGTTGGGAAAGAAGGTACACTCATAGACTTGCCGTTTCACTATAACCTTCTTTGGGCATCTCCAGAGGCATTGTGGGTAAAGTCTGAGCTCAAAGATGAAGAACGGGTGGCATGTGACGTCACGGCAGGCCATCGACCTTCACTAATCAGATCATAGGAAAAGGAAGAGGAATAGAGTGGTAGGCTTGGTATAGGGGTGGGGTGCATTAGGGGGACAAATTACATCCTTTAGGGCTCACTGAGGCCCAGACGAGCACTTCCTGTCTCCACCCAGCCCCCTGGTGCCTTGGCAGGAAATTACATCACTGTCTGCGGCGGTGCGTCACGTCAAGAGGGTAGTGACGCAGGCGTGCTTTTCCTGCCCTCGGGAGAAACACTACACAATGGAGCACAGTACAGACACAGTGACATCATCACACAAACAGGCTGTTTCCTCGCTGTCACCACAGCAACCAACGCTTTAGAGAGAGAGAGAGAGAGAGAGAGAGAGAGATGGAGAGAGAGGGAGAAGACAAGACAGAGACATGGAGGGAGTAAAGAAATGGCAGACAGTCTATGAGATGGACATGGGCATGCCAGAGTGAAGTGTCACTGATCGTCAAACAATAGTTATATTGTCTGTGTGTGTTACCTAACCTTTTCCCCCCTCTCTCTCTCTCTCTCTCTCTCTCTGTTTCTCTCTCTCTCTCTCTCTCTCTCTTTCTCTCTATCAATTTTCAAATCAATTCGCTTTATCGGCATGACGTAACAATGTACATATTGCCAAAGCTTATTTTTGATATTTACAATATATAAATAAAAATGAGAATCAAAATTGTCAACGGGACAACAGTAACAACAATAACCAAGGGTCAAAATAACCATACATTTAACAATAAGCATACAGTAAAGTACATGTGCAGGTTGATTGGTCCGTCAGACACTGTCCCTCAACTTATGGCAGGCAGCAATGTAGTGCGCTGTCAACCCACAGCTCTCTGCGTCCTCCCCCAACAGGACGGGTAGCCTATCCTCATCAGAGAGGTCTTTGAAACCTTGAATAAGGGTTTCAAATTTGGGAAAATGACACTCTCTAATTGTTTTATATTTTTGACATTTTGTCAGGAAATGCAGCTCCGTCTCAGGTTCTGCTGTTGTGCAGTGGTTGCACAGCCTTTCCTCTACAGGGAGCCAGGTTTTCCTGTGTCTACCCTTCTCAATGGCAAGGCTGTGCTCACTGAGCCTGTACTTTGTCAAGGTTTTTCTAAGGTTTTGATCAGTAACCATGGTCAAATATTTAGCCACGGTGGATTGTCGATTTAGGGCCAGATAGCGCTGCATTTTGCTTTGTGTTTGTGCTTGTGTTTCCCAATAAGCAATGTAGTTTTGTTTTGACTGTGTTGTAATTTGGTTTATTCTGATTGATTGAATGTTCTGGTCCTGAGGCTTCAGTGTGTTAGTAGAACAGGTTTGTGAACTCAGCCCCAGGACCAGCTGGATGAGGGGACTCTTTTCTTTGCTCAGCTCTTGGCATTTCAGGGCTTGGTAATGATATGAGAGGGGGTCACTGTATTTTAGATGTTTCCTAAACTTAATTGCTCTTTTTTGAGTTTTTATTATTAGTGGATATTGGTCTAATTCTGCCCTGCATGCATTGTTTGTAGTTTTCCTCTGGACATGTAGGAGAATCTTACAGAACTCTGCATGCAGGGTTTCAATGGGGTGTTTGTCCCATTTGATGAAATCTTGTTTTGCAAGTGGACCCCTCACCTCGCTGCCATAAAGTGCAATTGGTTCAATGACATATTCAATTCGTTTTAGCCAAATTTTAATATGTATTTCAATTTGAATTTGCTTTTTAATGGCGTAGAATGCCCTGCGTGCTTTCTCTCTTAGTTCATTCACTGCCTCATTAAGGTGTCCAGTTGAGCTTATTTTTAAACATAAGTAATTGTAGTGTGTACAGTACTCTATATATTTTGTACCAATTGAGAACTTTGGTCTAATTCCCTGAGATCTGGATCTTCTCTGGAAAATCATTATTTTAGTCTTTTTGGCGTTTACTGCCAGGGCCCAGGTCTGGCAGTACTGCTCTAGCAGGTCCAGGCTCTGCTGTAGGCCATGTGCTGTGGGTGACAGCAGGCATAGGTCATCTGCAAAGAGTAGGCATTTAACTTCTGAATTGTGGAAACTAACACCAGGGGCTGAGGATTTTTCTAGAATAGTGGCCAATTCGTTAATGTAAATATTGAAGAGTACAGGGCTCAGATTGCAACCCTGGCGAAGGCCCCGCCCCTGGTTAAAGAATTCTGTTATTTTCTTACCAATTTTAATGCTGCACGTATTGCCAGTATACATTGATTTAATTATGTCATATGTTTTACCCCCTACACCACTTTCAATAACTTTGTAGAACAGTCCTGTATGCCAAATAGAATCAAATGCTTTTTGGAAGTCGATAAAGCAAGCGTATATTTTGGTATTATTTTGGTGGACATGTTTATCTATCAGGGTGTGTAGGGTGTAAATATGATCAGTTGTGCGATGTTTTGGTATAAATCCAATTGGGCTTTTACTCAAGACATTGTGCTTATTAAGGAAGTTTAGAACTCTTACATTGATAATACTACAGAAAACCTTCCCCAGGTTACTGTTCACACAAATGCCTCTGTAATTGTTCGGGTCAAATTTGTCTCCGTTCTTAAAGATTGGGGTTATGAGTCCTTGATTCCAGATGTCAGGGAAATAACCTACACTCAGGATCAAATTAAACCGTTTTAATATAGCCAACTGAAATGTTGCACTAGTGAGTTTGAGCATCTCATTTAGGATGCCATCAGGTCCTCATGCCTTTTTAAATTTGAGAGCCTGAAGTTTCTTATAGAGCTCCTGGTCAGTAATTGGGGAGTCCAGTGGATTTTGATTGTCCTTTATAGCTTTTTCTAATCCATTCAACTTCTCATGAATTTGGCGTTGTTCTGCGTTTGCGTCAATTTGAACGGTGTTGTAGAGTGTTTTAAAATGGGTTGTCCATATGTCACCATTTTGTATCGCTAATTCCTCTGGTTTAGATTTATTTTATTTTTTTCCAATTTTGCCAGAAGTTGTGTGTGTTTATGGACTCCTCAATTAGTGTCAGCTGCTTGCTGTTGTTCTGTGCTTTTTTGGTTCTGAGTGTACGTTTATAGAGTTTTAAAGTCTCACAGTAATGAAGGCGTAATTCACCATTATTTGGGTCTCTGTGCTTTTGGTTGGATAGTGTTCTAAGTTTTTTCCTTATAATTTTACAATCTGCATCAAACCAGTTGTCATCTGTGATCTTTTTTGTTTTGTTTTTTATCAATTTCAATTGTGCTTCTTTTGCCGTTTGCCTGAATATATAGTTGATGTTTTTTACTGCTAGATTGATGCCTTCTTTACTGTGAGTGAATGTGGTATCCAGAAAGTTATCTAAGAGTGTTTGGATATTTTGGTTCCAGGTTGCTTTCTGGTATTCTTCTGTGCTGTTTTGGGCCCATCTGTATGAATTTCTGATGTTGTACAGCTTACTGGGCTGTGAATGTGTGGTTGTTTCCATGTCTGTTCTTTTGAGGAACAACGTAATTTGGCTGTGATCAGACAGAGGTGTTAGTGGCTTGACAGTGAATGAGCTGAGAGAGAAAGGGTCAATGTCTGTGATCATATAGTCTACTGTACTGTGGCCAAGAGGTGAGCAGTAGGTGAATCTCCCCAAAGAGCCCCCCCGTAACCTACCATTGACAAAGTACAGACCCAGGCTTCTACAGAGCTGCAACAGATCCCTTCCGTTTTTGTTGACGGTGCTGTCACTGTTGTTTCTATGGGGGAGATTAAGACAGTTAGAAACCGTATGGCCTGTAATAAAGCTGTCTCCTCGTGTGCTCGTTAGATCAGGTAGTGTTCCTGTGTGCGCATTTGTGTCCCCACAGATGAACACATTTCCCTGGGCCTGGAAATGGCCCGTCTCTTCCTCAAGGGTGGGGAAGATCTCCTCTGAGTAATATGGGGATTCTGAGGGGGGGATACAGTATATATTGCGCAAAGGAACACATCTTTTTCTGTCAGTACAAGTTCTTTTTCAGTTTTAACCAAATGTGATATTTGCCCATTTTGAGGGGATCAATTAGATATTGTAGTTCGGATTTGTACCAAATGATCAGTCCTCCAGAGTCTCTGCCTCTATTGACAGAGCTGTGTTTTTGTGACGGCACAATTACCTCTCTGTAGCCTGTGGGGCAGTGAGTGACAATGT
Source organism: Salvelinus namaycush (assembly GCF_016432855.1). Lineage (NCBI taxonomy): Eukaryota > Metazoa > Chordata > Actinopteri > Salmoniformes > Salmonidae > Salvelinus > Salvelinus namaycush. The sequence goes on from NC_052319.1 coordinate 32,753,994, forward strand.
CAGCCTTACACCATGTCTCCTGCAGAATGATGAGTGCTCTCCAGTCCAAAGGTTGATGAGTTTAGGCCCTGAATGTTCCACATGATAACTGATAGTGATTTCATGTTGCAAAAAGAAAGAATAGCAGTCAGAAATACAATAACTACTAACTAATAAGTTGTTAAGAGTGAGATAAACAGGATAACAGCTAACAGTTTTTCTGTTATATATATATATATCTCTCTCTTTCTCTCTCTCTCTCTCTTTCTCTCTCTCTCTCTCTCTCTGTCTCTCTCTGTCTCTCTCTCTCTCTCTCTCTCTCTCTGTAACAGAAGGATGAGGTGTATCTAAACCTGGTTCTGGACTATGTTCCCGAGACAGTCTACAGAGTTGCCAGACACTACAGCCGAGCCAAACAGACTCTGCCCATAGTCTATGTCAAGGTGTGTGTGTGTGAGTGCCTGTGTGTGTGCACACTATGTTGCCATCATGTGTATCCTCTGCTTTCCATTTCTAATGTGTGTGTGTGTGTGTGTTGTAGTTATATATGTACCAGTTGTTCAGGAGTCTGGCCTACATCCACTCATTTGGGATCTGCCATCGGGATATCAAGCCTCAGAACCTGCTGCTGGACCCCGAGACGGCTGTTCTCAAACTCTGTGACTTCGGCAGGTCAGTTTGAACTATGTGAAAGAATATGCAGTTCTCATTAGCTTTGATTGGCTAGGATGAGGATGATGATGATTATGGCAGTGATGTTAATGATAATGAAGATGACTATGATATTGATGACTATGATGATGATGATGATTGATGAGGAGTGTATGTGACTGACAGTGTGTGGTGGTGATGTTGTGTCTCCAGTGCTAAGCAGCTGGTACGTGGAGAGCCCAACGTGTCCTATATCTGCTCTCGCTACTACAGAGCCCCCGAGCTCATCTTTGGTGCCACCGACTACACCTCCAGCATAGGTGAGCTAACAGCTAACCGCTTACAGCTAAACCCCATTGAAATTCATATACACCCTAGCATATATAGGCTAAATGCTAACCCTGTTTAAAGTCAAACTACACCTCTAGAGCAGGTATGCTAATCACGACATCTTCCTGTTTATGCTCCGCCCCCTCTACAGATGTGTGGTCAGCTGGATGTGTGCTAGCAGAGCTGTTGCTAGGGCAACCAATCTTCCCTGGCGACAGTGGAGTTGATCAGCTGGTAGAGATCATCAAGGTACTGATACTAGCCTGTCAGTTAGGATGTCTGTCAACCAATTCTCTCTATTTCATCAAATGAAAGTTGGCACACTCACCTGTCTCTCTCTCTCTATCGCTCTCAATTGTCCCTCTCTTCACTGCTCATGCACTCTCCTCTTTTTGTCATATTCTTCCCCTCATTTGTCTCTTCCTCCCCTTCTTCCCCCTCTCTCTCTGTCTCTCCCTACCTCCCCTCTCTCTCCGTCTCTCCCTCCCTCCCTCCCTCCCCCTCTCTCTCCGTCTCTCCCTCCCTCCCCCTCTTCTCTCTGTCCATCTCTCCCTCCCACCCCCCCTCTCTCCCTACCTCCCCTCTCTTTCTCCATCTCTCCCTCCCTCTCTCTCTCTCCGTCTCTCCTTTCCCCTCTCTTCTCCTCTCCTGTCTCTGTGCTGTAGGTTCTGGGGACACCTACACGGGAGCAGATCCGAGAGATGAACCCCAACTACACTGAGTTCAAATTCCCCCAGATTAAGGCACACCCATGGACTAAGGTGAGTCAACAGGTACAGGAACTCTTTTACTACTCTACAATCCACCCCCTCCCCTAGCATCATCTCTCTGTGCTCGCCACGCCAGCCTGCCAGGCATTCATCTCTGCCATCCCATATATCTGTATCCCCTATTATCCAAAATAAACCCCTTCAGCTAGACACTTCATGATGGGCCCCACCTAGATTTGTAAGGATTGGATAGGTGTAAGCTATATGGTAACAGTTGCGTCTAGCCCCACTAGCTTACTGGTAGGCTAGCTGGGGTTTCTACCATATTGCTTACAACCATCAGATTCTTTCTAATCTGCAAGGGCACATGACGAAGTCCTCAGGTCAGGTCGGTGATAACCTCAAGAAAGGGAGTTAGCAAAGAGGACATTGTCACAGTATTTGAACAGGGCCCAAGTCAAATGGCAAATGAGCAGTGTTGTAGAGCAGGTCCTCGTGGCGTCTCCCTAGACTCCACCTTGTGCTTGTTCTCTAGTACTGCATCCTCTAGCCACCCAGTCTCTGTGCTGCCTGTCTAGACCAGGGATGGACAATTCCAGTCCTCGGGTTCTGATTATTGTCATACTTTTGCCTGAGCCCCAGCTGACACACCTTACTCCCAATAATCAAGTAATCCTGATCTTCAGTTTAAAATGCAAATAGTTCAATCAGCTGTGTTTGCTAGGGATGGGGAAAAAATGTGACACCACTCCAGCCCCGAGGACTGGAGTTGCCCATTACTGGTCTAGAGTCTCTTACCCTGCTTCTGTAGGGCTGCGCTCTTTACACTTGAACTGGACAAATACAGAGGACAATCTATGGACAATGAGCCCTCCTCGTGGTTTTAACAGACACACAAAGTTTATAATATACAGTCGTGGCCAAAAGTTTTGAGAATGACACAAATATAAATTTTCACAAAGTCTGCTGCCTCAGTTTGTATGATGGAAATTTGCATATACTCCAGAATGTTATGAAGAGTGAGCAGATGAATTGCAATGAATTGCAAAGTCCCTCTTTGCCATGCAAATGAACTGAATCGCCAAAAAACATTTCCACTGCATTTCAGCCCTGCCACAAAAGGACCAGCTGACATCATGTCAGTGATTCTCTCATTAACACAGGTGTGAGTGTTGACGAGGACAAGGCTGGAGATCACTCTGTCATGCTGATTGAGTTCGAATAACAGACTGGAAGGAAGGAGGGTGGTGCTTGGAATCATTGTTCTTCCTCTGTCATCCATGGTTACCTGCAAGGAAACACGTGCCGTCATCATTGCTTTGCACAAAAAGGGCTTCACATGCAAGGATATTGCTGCCAGTAAGATTGCACCTAAATCAACCATTTATCGGATCATCAAGAACTTCAAGGAGAGCGGTTCAATTGTTGTGAAGAAGGCTATAGGGCTCCCAAGAAAGTCCAGCAAGCGTCAGGACCATCTCCTAAAGTTGATTCAGCTGTGGTATCGGGGCACCACCAGTACAGAGCTTGATCAGGAATGGCAGCAGGCAAGTGTGAGTGCATCTGCACACACAGTGAGGCGAAGACTTTTGGAGGATGGCCTGGTGTCATCAAGGCAGCAAAGAAGCCACTTCTCTCCAGGAAAAACATCAGGGACAGACTGATATTCTGCAAAAGGTACAGGGATTGGACTGCTGAGGACTGGGGTAAAGTCATTTTCTCTGATGAATCCCCTTTCCGATTGTTTTGGGCATCCGGAAAAAAGCTTGTCCGGAGAAGACAAGGTGACGCTACCATCAGTCCTGTGTCATGCCAACAGTAAAGCATCCTGAGACCATTCATGTGTGGGGTTGCTTCTCATCCAAAGGTGTGGGCTCACTCACAATTTTGCCTAAGAACACAGCCATGAATAAAGAATGGTACCAACACATCCTCTGAGAGCAACTTCTCCCAACCATACAGGAACAGTTTGGTGACGAACAATGCCTTTTCCAGCATGATGGAGCACCTTGCCATGAGGCAAAAGTCATAACTAAGTGAATCGGGGAACAAAACATAGATATTTTGGGTCCATGGCCAGGAAACTCCCCAGACCTTAATCCCATTGAGAACTTGTAGTCAATCCTCAAGAGATGGGTGGACAAACAAAAACCCACAAATTCTGACAAACTCCAAGCATTGATTATGCAAGGATGGGCTGCCATCAGTCAGGATGTGGCCCAGAAGTTAATTGACAGCATGCCAGGGCGGATTGCAGAGGTCTTGAAAAAGAAGGGTCAACACTGCAAATATTGACTCTTTGTATCAACTTCATGTAATTGTCAATAAAAGCCTTTGACACTTATGAAATGCTTGTAATTATACTTCAGTATTCCATAGTAACAGCTGACAAAAATATCTAAAGACACTGAAGCAGCAAACTTTGTGGAAATTCATATTTATGTCATTCTCAAAACTTTTGGCCACTACTGTACACTACCGTTCAAAAGTTTGGAGTCACTTAGAAATGTCTTTGTTTTTGAAAGAAAAAAAGTAGTTGGCAGCTTCATTAAATATTCTGGGATGCTGGCCTTCTAGGCAGAGTTGCAAAGAAAAACTATATCTCAGACTGGCCAATAAAAATAAAAGATTAAGATGGGCAAAAGAACACAGACACTGGACAGAGGAACTCTGCCTAGAAGGCCAGCATCCCGGAGTCGCCTCTTCACTGTTGACGTTGAGACTGGTGTTTTGCGGGTACGATTTAATGAAGCTGGCAGGACTTGTGAGGCATCTGTTTCTCAAACTAGACACTCTAATGTACTTGTCCTCTTGCTCAGTTGTGCACCGGGGCCTCCCACTCCTCTTTCTATTCTGGTTAGAGCCAATTTGCGCTGTTCTGTGAAGGGAGTAGTACACAGCGTTGTACGAGATCTTCAGTTTCTTGGCAATTTCTCACATGGAATAGCCTTCATTTCTCAGAACAAGAATAGAATGATGAGTTTCAGAAGAAAGGTCTTTGTTTCTGGCCATTTTGAGCCTGTAATCGAACCCACAAATGCTGATGCTCCAGATACTCAACTAGTCTAAAGAAGGCTAAATGTGAAGATTTACTTCGCCACCATGGCCTATTTATTGCCATTACCTCCCTTATCTCACCTCATTTGCTCACATTGTATATAAACTTATTTTTCTACTGTATTATTGACTGTATGTTTGTTTATTCCATGTGTAACTCTGTGTTGTTGTATGTGTTGAACTGCTTTGCTTTATCTTGGCCAGGTCGCAGTTGTAAATGAGAACTTGTTCTCAACTTGCCTACCTGGTTAAAGAAAGGTGAAATAAAAAATAAAATAAAAAAGGCCAGTTTTATTGCTTCTTTAATCAGAACAACAGTTTTCATCTGTGCTAACTTAATTGCAAAAGGGTTTTCTAATGATCAATTAGCCTTTTAAAATGATCAACTTGGATTAGCTAACACAACGTGCCATTGGAACACAGGAGTGATGGTTGCTGATAATGGGCCTCTACGCCTATGTAGATATTCCATAAAACAATCTGCTGTTTCCAGCTACAATAGTCATTTACAACATTAACACTGTATTTCTGATCAATGTTATGTTATTTTAATGGACAAAAAAATAGCTTTTCTTTCAAAAACAAGGACATTTCTAAGTGACACCAACATTTTGAACGGTTGTGTATTTTTCTATGTATATCACCCTCACCTTTGTGCCGACCCTTGTCAGTTAAGTTAGGTAATATCTGTAACATTCAGTAGTTGATAATAATTACATTCTCTTTCCATTTCATATCTATTAGCAGAAACTGAAATCCTCCTCTCTCCCACCTGCTATCATGACCGCATACATCATTGTGTTCATGATACTAGTTTGAAATTGATTGGTTTACTGATTCTAGTCTCGCCTTTGTGATTGGCTCCCTGACTCGTCATTGCGTTGGATTGGCTGCTAGGTGTTCCGGCCCCGCACGCCCCCGGAGGCCATTGCCCTGTGCTCTCGGCTGCTGGAGTACACGCCCACCTCGCGCCTCACCCCCCTGGAGGCGTGTGCACACTCCTTCTTCGATGAGCTGAGGGACCTCAATGTCAAACTGCCCAACGGGCGAGAAAAACCCTCTCTCTTCAACTTCACCACCCAGGGTACAGCACCTTGTCAATACACTCTCTGCCTGTCTGTTTTATCTGCGGTACGGAGAGTTTCTTCTCTTACATGTATAATGATGAGGTCTCTCTGTCAAGTCTCTGTACTAATGCTACCTGCTGTAATCTGTGTGTGTGTGTACGTGTGCGTGTGCGTGTGTGTGTGACCTATGTGTGAGTTGTGTTTTCATGTGTTTATCTGTGGTGGATGTGATCTGCTGTAATCTGGTGTACCGTGTCTCTCTCATAGAGCTGTCCAGTAATCCCTCGCTGGCCAACATCCTAATCCCCGCCCACGCCCGCTCTCAGGTCGCCACCTCCACCCCAACCAACGCCAACGCCACCGCCACCACAGGTTGACCCACACCTCTCCATCCCTCTCCAACTCTCTGTCTATGTTCTCTCTCTCTCTTTTCTCTCTCTGTCTCTCTCTCCTAGGAAAATGTCTTATTAAAAACACCTGTTTACTCATTGTGTAAATGAGTGAATCATTTTCCTCTCCCTACTCTCCTGTCCTTCTTTCTAGATGGTAACAGCACAGATCGCGGCCCCAGCACCACTACCGCCTCAGCCTCCAACTCCACCTCCTGAACCCTCCCTCTCTGACCCCCCCCCCCCCCCCCCCCCCCCCCCACATCGCCCCAATCAGGGGTGCACCTGGGTGCCAGCTGTAAGAATGATGACATGGCAGGGTTTAAAACAGATGACCACAACAACACAACTAACTGAGCCCTCCACGTCACCCATTTAAGTGTTTGATTTCTGCAACCTATTCCACTGAGGACATCTTTATGGTCCGTTAGAGGGAGGGGGTGGTGGGGGCAGGGGGAGGCTGATGAAATATAAGAGTATTCATATATAAACGTACCATATATACACAATACTAGCCTGCTAATGTTTCCAAGAGGACAATCTATGTATCAAAGTAATTATCTGTCCCCTCACCCTCCTACTCTTCCTTGTCCACAATGAAGCCCCCCCCCCACATTAAGGATCAGTCCCTCCCTCTCGCCCTCTCTCTACACCACACCCCTTCATATCCTCATCACTTCCCCTCTGACACCCCCTGGTTGGGATGGCCACCCAGGCTCCTCCTCCTGTAGTGCATGGCCTGAGTATAGTTAGGAGCACCCAGAGTGACCTTTCACCCCTGCATTGACATCCACACTTTTGCTAATTAGGCATGAGGCACACATACACACACATACATTCTTACCAACACACGCCGATGCATGAAGGTCCTGATATATGTGGACAGTCCAATCAGAAGGGAGGTTTTGGATGTTGTCAGAGGTTTGCTTGGGGTTGTTTTTAAATGGTTAGCGAACAGTTTTATTCTGTTTTTATTTTATATCCCCTTGGCTTAGGGTGGGCGGGATCATGTCAGATGTCTATGGTTCTGTGTGCTTGTATTACATTTACACTGAGTGTACAAAACATTAGGAATACCCCCGTTCTACAGGGATGCTGGCCCATGATGACTCCAATGCTTCCCACAGTTGTGTCAAGTTCTCTGGATGTCCTTTGGGTGGTAGACCATAAATGATACACACGGGAAACTGTTGCATGTGAAAAACCCAGCAGCGTTGTAGTTCTTGAGACACTCCGGTGCACCTGGCACCTACTACCATACCTCATTCAAAGGCACTCAAATATTTTGCCTTTCTCATTACATCTGTCACACATACTGTACACAATCCATGTTTCTACTGTCTCAAGGCTTAAACATATTTCTTTAACCTGTCTCCTCACCTTTATCTCTATGCTGAGAAGTAGATTTAACAAGTGACATCCATAAGGGATCATAGCTTTCACCTAGATTCACCTGGACAGTCTGTCATGGAAAGAGCTGGTGTTCCTAATGTTTGTACACTCAGTGTATACATACATACACAGTTTATATATTACTTTGCATTATGTACAAATATATATATATATATATTTAACTTCAATGGTTCAGAATCCATAACGGTTAGTTGTTGGCTCACAGAGCAGGGGCAATATTTGCTACTGCCTAAAGACATGAAGAGGCAAGGTGGTGTGATTTCTTTGGCGAGAAAAGCCTTTTTTTCAGCAGTCACTTTCCTGTTTTTCTGTATGTAATTATTGGTATGTTAATGCTGTAGACAGGACTAGAAAAACTATTTTTATTTATCTCTATCAGATGACTGTGTTGTAATGCAGTCAGTTTGGAGGGGATGTCTCCCCCACACCTTCTTTCTGTCTCTTCAGATGAAGACTTTTTCTTCCAAACCAACCCCTAGCTTCTACCCCCTTAGCATTTGATTTGGAATTCAGCCATGGAGAGGTCTTTGTTGTTTCTGGCTAGATTGCGAGGAGTCCTCTGTCACTCCTGGCTCTCTGATTGTGACCACTGACTCACTGTTAGTACAATGTTCATCAAATGTTGGTCCAACGTTAATTGAACATTAGTCTAGCATTCTTCTCTTTCCTCTATCTCTCTCCACCTGAACCACACACACACCTCTCTGGCACAGTCTCTCAGAGTAGAGCGTCTTACTTACCCAGACATATTCACACAGGTTCAATACGACAACACAACTACACTGTGTATATGTATACAGTTCATATGCTCCTCACCAAATCCTGACTCATATTTTAGTTTTTTATGTTTGTTAGTTTCTTCTGTTTTTATGTTGTGATCATGGTATGTACAGTATATATATGTAGACCCATGTCCTGTTTATGAGCAAAAACAAAGATATGGGGGGAGAAAAGAAAAGAAGAAAAAAACAGACTTGTTTGTTGGATATTGTAGATGATGCTTTATCCAGCCATATAGTTCAATCTTTACCTGTACATTACAGTAGATGACAGCTGTATTATTCGAATAATACCTAGTCATGTATAGTGTATCTATAGTTTGGAGTGCCTTTTCTTTCATACACCTTCGCCTTGCCCCCCTTATCTTGCACCCCTCCCATCACATAACCTTACATCCTCCTTAGGTGCTGTTGAATTACTTTCTGCCCCCTCCCCCCTCCTCTCAGATCTCAGTTTCAGTCAAGAGTTGTGCCAATGTTAGTTAACGTTAGAATTTCTCACTTTCTCTGTATGTACAAGTCATCTTCAACCTCCTTTTCCCCATGTTTAAAGCTTTTTGTTACAAATCTGTTTTTAAAACATGATCTATATATAGTTCCAGATTGTTGTCCTGATTTGAAGAAAAGTCTGTGTTTGATTTTAATCAATGGTTTCACTAGGGTGCAGAAATATTTTCCACACACACAACAGACAACAGAGTCAACATAGCATAGACATACATTAGAGTACATTATGTATTCAGTCAAAATGATGCTTCTGGTATCAAAGCCATTACGCCTATTGATGTTGTGACAAGCCATCCTCAGAGGTAATGCAGTACCTTGTATCTCATTGTCTACACACCCCTTCTCTTTTCCACCCTCCATCCCTCTGTGGTCTGAGGTGTTTATCATGTCCCCCTCCAGTGCCATCCCGTCCTGTTTGCTGTAATATTTGCGTTCATCAACGTGTTGATATCTATCCCACCAGTGTGACCACTTCGCCTCTCTCCCCTGACTCCAGTTCAACCAGAGTGAACCATGTCAATCCACACCACAACCGTTTCAGTTACCAAAACAAAGACAAGCAAGGATAGTGGACTATAATATACCGACTGTGGCATCGTCACACTCGTGGCAGAAGAATTTGCTAACCGAGTTTAAAGAAAAAATAAGAAAAGACGACGGAAAACTAACTGTATAACAATACCACTACTACTTGAATGCCTCGGTTTGTGACATTTTATTTCATTTTTAAATGTTTGTTTTTTGTTTTTTTTTGTTCTGTGAAGGTATCCTAAATGTTCGCCCCTGTAAATACTTCCCCCTGCGTGCCCTGAGGAATAGTTCCCTGGTTTCCTGGTACTGTCATTTGCATTAAATAAAGAGTAGGATAGCCTGGAAATGAACAAGCCTTGACCTCTGCCTGTGTGTCTGTGTGTGTGCTCTTGCCCTGTTGTGACATCTGTCGTAGAGCTCAGTATGTACAGTAGAACAGCAGGCTATGACTAACAACACACTACAGTAGATGACTAGCCACATGTGGCCACAGCCCATCCACTTCATCCAGCCACACAATCTACATCAGGGGTGGGCAATAAGGGATTTCAAAATTCAGAGGAGGATTGGTTTGGGATCGATTTGTTCGTCAAAAGGCATTTGCGGGCCTGGAAAAGGGCAGTTATTTAAAAACATATAGGTCCATTATAATTTCAACATACTTTTTATGTATGTTTAGGTGTTCAAGAGCCTGGAGTGTTTTTTTAACCCAAAATACTAATATTCCAAATGACTCAAACCTCCCGTGGGACAGACTGAATGGTCTCCGGCCCATGGGCCGTATGTTGCCCAGCCCTGTTTTACATGGTTCTGTTATAGTCAAACTTAGATTCCTTTTTATTTGAGGGTTTGATAGAAGAGAGCACTTCAGGCTAACATAATTTAAATGTATAACTTTTATTTTAACATACAACAGCTAATAACTGTCCAGTGTTTCCATATTTCTATGAAATATGACCTATAATTAATTACAATATGAGTGAAATAGTTTTCTTTCCCAAAAATGGTAATTACTTACGTTAAAAAGCATATTTTCTGTGTTGGAATGGAGTGGGCGTATACCGGTAATTCAGAAAATGTGAGTAGACTGCTGATAATATAACATTTCAGCAGACATTTTTATCCAAAGCGACTTACAGTCATGCGTGCATACATTTTACATATGGGTGGCCCCAGCGGGAATCAAACCCACAACCCTTGTAAACGCCATACTCTATTGACTGAGACACATAGGACCACCTGTGATGACATCATCTATGAGGAAAGCATTTTTTAAATACTGTTTGAGATACAAGTTTGAGGTGGGGTGTTTGAAGTGTTTTTCTCCAATTTATGCTTTGTATAGGATGAGTCAACAACATTATTTGGGTATGACGCATTAGTTAACAGAATATTAACTTTTAAAAAGTGCGATTTTCAGTTGAGACATGAAAATGCAAATGCATTCACCATTGTCCGTTTTTGTATGTCAAAGTTCTACTACTAATGGATGAGTTACATACACATGCAAGGCAGACATCTTGGGTGTTTTTTTTAGATTATCATCCATTATCCAACCTGGTCTCAAAGCATTTCCTATTATTCTGTACGTAAATCTGAGACACTCCATTTAGTATGATATGTTATGTTTTGTATGATATGTATTAATTTGTGGTTGTCCATCACCCATTTCGTATGATAAGTTACAAATTAGAAAAATATACAATGTGCTACGAATTTGTATGATGTACAATATGTTACGAATTCTAGGTAGGTGGCTAATGTTAGCTAGCTGGCTAATATTAGCTAGGCTAGGTGTTTGGTTTAGGAGTTAGGTTAAAGGGTTAGGGATAGGGGAAAGGTTAGCTAACATGCGAAGTAGTTGCATAGTAGCTAAAAACTAGTTGAAAGGTTGATAATTAGCTAAAATTGTCCGTGATGAGATTCGAACTTGCAACTTTTGCGATATACACCAATCACCCTACTTTTGTTTTTGCCTTAAGTATCCATCTGTCTTATGTAACCATACCAAATGTAACCTATCATACTCATTTGAGTGTGCCATATTTGCTTTTAATATGTTACATCTAGTCTACGAGACCAGGCTGCATTATCTGATGACGTCCATTGAAAAACTATTGTCTCAATCCATACATTTCAGACACCAAATCTTTGTGTGGCCATACACTAATAGGAGGAAAGCCTAAGGAATTGTAGACCTGAGGTCATGTGAGGTAGGACTAGTAGGTCAAAACAAAGTTCAAAGGTCATAAAGTTCTGGCCATGGAGGGTCCTGTGTGTCTACTAGTGTTACAGCACACAGAAAGATACATATTTAAGGCAGAAAACACCAACAACAACCATGACCCAACGCTCACACAGCCAAACACACGTCTGTACATGTCTAGAAAAAAACACAACCAAACATTCACGTCACAAGGCAAAAACACAAATACACTAAAACACAGAATACAGGTACCTGCATCATTTGTAACATTAACAATACATATAAGATGATGTATTTCACATTTAGATTCTGATTGTAGTGTGTTCTTTTCACCTGTGACATTTCTGCGATCAGGATAAATTGATATGTACTAGATTGATTTTGTCTCACAATTAAGGAGGCACTTGACCAGCTTTTAGGAAATACAGCAGCCAAAGAGTGTTTATCACAGAAAACAAAATCCCTCCTTAAACCTCTGTAGAACCATAGGGGACACCCCCTTCTTCAGTCCTGTATAAGATAATTTTGCATTAGTGCTTTAAACACAATTGTCTGAGTCTCTGACAATCATTTTGCGTTGGCAATATGCATAATTGAATGATGAAAGAAAAAAACATACAAGCAAGCACACATTAAAAAACTACGTATAGCTCTTTTGATATATTTTGATATATTTTGAATAAAATAAAATCTACATTCTTGAGAGGGAAAATGATTCAATCACCCCATAGGCAGTTTTACATGTCTCTGTTGAAGCCTGTCACAATTATTTAGGCATCCGTTCTGTATATCGGGCTGAGGAAAGTGGATTAAGCTGTCTGAAAGTAATTTAGGTCCTTTTCTCAATTGCATACTCCTTGCGTCCTTTCTTCTCGCCTCCTTCTCAAAACCCATTAGAAGAGAAGGTCAGAAGGGAGGGACGTCTGGCTCTTTCATCCAATGGGTTTTGAGAAGGAGTCGAGGAGAGAGGACACAAGGAGTATGTAATTGAGATTCTCCCTAGATGTCCTTGTTGAAACCTGACGGAAAGTGATTTAGGCATCCCTGCTGCTGCCTGTCTGGGTGTGTCTGTCTCAGGGGTCCTTGCTGACCACCTCCAGGATGAGTGGGTCAAATGAGTTGCCTGGCTGGATGTCCTGAATCTGCAGAACCTGTTTGGTATACTCCTCATTCATAGTCCTCATCTCCGTCAGACACGCCAGAATCTTAGGGTACAGCAGGCTGGGGGGACAGGGAGGACAGGGACAGGGGGACAAGAGAGACAGGGATATAGGGCCCAAGAGGTCACTATGAAGACAGTATTCCTAGGCACATTATCCAACGTCATGCCTTACGACACGTCTCATGTCTCAATGAAATTCAATATTTAGACAGACTCACTGTTTCTCAGGCTTGGCCCTCTTGGAGTCGATGTGGACCTTCAGCGCAATAGCCAGCTTCTCCTGCAGACTATCAATCACACCATGATTGATCACACCCGGACGATCTGCCAATCAGGACTCAACATTTTCAACCACATAAGCATTTGGGGAGCCAACTACCACTGTCTCACGAAGTCATTTAACAACTAATTTCAACAGTCTTTCCTCAGAAGTGTGGATGTATTTAAAGGTCTAATGTAGCCGTTTTTATCTCAATATCAAATCATTTATTGGTAACAATAAAGGACCGTACTGTAATTGTTTTGAATGGTCAAAAAGAAACAAAAATAGCTTCTTAGTAAAGAGACATTTCTCAAGCAGTACTTTTGCTAGGACTGTCTGGGAGGGGTCTGAGTGGGGAGGGGAAAACTAAAAACTAGCTGTTATTGGCAGAAAGATTTGGAACTCTTTCTTAGTGGTCTATTAACTAATTTATTGCCTGGTGATGTCACCAGGCAGGCCAAAACTCCATCCCACCAAAACCAGCTGAACATTTCAGGCGGTCTTCAAACAGCTCGCACACTACAGGGGCATTATCATCATTTTCACAATTTCACAGTATGATTCCAATCTCATAGTGTGGAAATATAAAACACAGGAATATCACATTTTGACAGCACTGGGCCTTTAAATGTATTGAAAGCAGGAAGAATGAAGCAAAGTCAGAGCGTGGTAAGGAGTCTGTGTGTGTGTGGCATAATGTTACCTGGAGAGAAGAGGGAGATGGCCTGCATGAGAACATACTCCACCTCCTGCAGCTGTATGTTCCTCAGGGTGTAGTGGAACCGCATCAGAGGGTCCAACAGGTGGCGCTGAAACCCAGCTACAACAGAGATAGGGGGATGAGGGGAGGGAGTAAGAGAGGGAGGGAGGGAGGGAGGGAGGGGAAAAGAGATGAAGATATGGGAAGGGTTGGGAGTGGGGAGGGTGAGAGAGGGGAGAGGCAAGAGATAGGGAAGAGGGAGGAGAGAGATGCGGTATAGAGAATTGAGAGGGTGTTGTGTCTAAGGAGATAGAGAAAAATGTTTTAAAAAATTGAAAAAAGTGTGGGGTATGGGGTAAAAGGGAGAGACGAGAGAGAGACAGGGTGATGACGAGAGAGAGACAGGGTGATGATGATCGTCTACAGTCATGTGATGTGATAAAGGAACTAAATAAATCTAATAACCCTCACCTACAGGCAAAACAACAGGGTCAAGGACTAGGCTACACGGAACCATAGAAACATCCAGTAATAACAGGACAACACACTCGAATGAAAGTTGACCATGGTGTAACCTCACCAGGCTGTTCATCTACCTTGATTATATTTAACTTGACACTACTTATTTGATTACATGAGAAACCTTCATCACACTATCCTGATACTCTGACAGTTACAAGGGGTCACTGATTGACCAATTATTTCCTTTCAAGTGGACACCACTTTTCCAGATTGGAAAACATAAGATATCATACAGCTGCTCCTCCAGCCGGTCGCCAATGGCAATGGTAACAGGGAGGCTGGTGCCCTAATCACAGCATTCTATCTATAATGTAATGATGGTTCTTTTGACCAATCAGATCAGATATTTAGCAAATAATTGGGCAATATATCAGAATTTGGCTGCCTGTGTAAACACAGCCACAGAGACATAAACAAACAGATGGGCTACACCTGTTGAAATGGGAGGGGCTCATTAGCAGCAGCAATGAGGCTGCTGGTCAGGTGAGTAAAGATCTGGCTCCATATAGCTGTAGCGCAGAGACTAGTCTCTATTGAACAATGACTACCAGTGCTGGTAAACTGTGGCTTGGGTGGGCCAGCCAGCCTAATGATATACAACTGTAGACAGACAAAAATTTGATTCGAGCACAAGACATTGGGATTGAATCCACTTCAAAGGAAAGCAGACACAGCAGAGGCTGTGAATGCCTGAGTCCAATTTGAGCTTCCTCTAGTTACAATACTGGTTGGTAATAAGAACGGGTTTGGGCACATTCTGACTCGAACATCAGCATTCATAGAAAGTATGTCAACTCTGTCACGCAACTGTCTGTCTCTCTGACCCCATTAGCATTACACCTGGTATTAAGATACAGTTCATCCTGGGATCCACATGAACATATTCATATTCTGGATATAGTGCACAATGTGGCTTAGCCAACATTAGTTCACTTTATAGGCAAAAGTGCGATTCGATTTTCTTTCTACAGTTACTATATCCTCACTATGTAGATTACAATGTGTAAAGAGCATTACTACTGTGTGTGTGTGATATATCAGCCCGATTAACCGGTGCCCCCGCACATTGGCTACCCGGACTGTTTGCATTGTGTCCCGCCCCCCCGCCAAGACCTCTTTTACGCTGCTGCTACTCTCTGTTTATCATCTATGCATAGTCACTTTAACTATACCTACATGTACATATTACCTCAATTAGCCCGACTAACTGGTGCCAGCGCACTTTGACTCTGTACAGGTACAAACTGTATATCGCCTCGCTACTGTTATATTCACTGTCATTGTACTGTTTTTTTATTTATCTATTGTTTACCTAATACCTATTTTTTACTTAAAAATTGCACTGTTGGTTAGGGTTTATAAGTAAGCATTTCACTGAATACCTGTTGTATTCGGCGCACGTGACAAATAAACTTTGATTTGATATATATATATACATACATACATACATACAGTTGAAGTCGGAGGTTTACATACACTTAGGTTGGAGTACTTAAAACTCGTTTTTCAACCACTCCACAAATTTCTTGCTAAAAACTGCAGTTTTGGCAAGACGGTTAGGACATCTACTTTGTGCATGACACAAGTAATTCTTCCAACAATTGTTTAAAGAAGGATTATTTCACTTATAACTCACTGTATCACAATTCCAGTGGGTCAGAAGTTTACATACACTAAGTCTGGAAAATGTCAGAAAATGTCATGGCTTTAGAAGCTTCTAATAGGCTAATTGATATCATTTTAGTCAATTGGAGGTGTACCTGTGGATGTATTTCAAGGCCTACCTTCATACTCAGTGCCTCTTTGCTTGACATCATGGGGAAATCAAAAGAAATCAGCCAAGACCTCAGAAAAACAATTGTCTGGTTCAACCTTGGGAGCAATTTCCAAACACCTGAAGGTACCACGTTCATCTGTACAAACAATACCACGCAAGTATAAACACCACAGGACCACGCAGCAGTCATACCGCTCAGGAAGGAGACGCGTTCTGTCTCCTAGAGACGAACATACTTTGGTGCGAAAAGTGCAAATCAATCCCAGAACAACAGCAAAGGACCTTGTGAAGATGCTGGAGGAAACAACAGTATCTATATCCACAGTAAAACGAGTCCTATATCGACATAACCTGAAAGGCAGCTCAGCAATGAAGCCACTGTTCCAAAACCGCCATAAAAAAGCCAGACTACGGTTTGCAACTGCACATGGGGACAAAGATTGTACTTTTTGGAGAAATGTCCTCTGGTCTGATGAAACAAAAATAGAACTGTTTGGCCATAATGACCATTGTTATGTTTTGAGGAAAAAGGGAGAAGCTTGCAAGCCGAAGAACACCATCCCAACAGTGAAACACGGGGGTGGCAGCATCATGTTGTGGGGGTGCTTTGCTGCAAGAGGGACTGGTGCACTTCACAAAATAGATGGCATCATGAGGTAGGAAAATTATCAGGAAGGAATAGTCAGGAAGTTAAAGCTTGGTCGCAAATGGGTCTTCCAAATGGACAATGACCCCAAGCATACTTATTGTGGGAAGCTTGTGGAAGGCTACCCTTCACATTCTTAAAATAAACCGGTGATCCTAACTGACCAAATACAGGGGATTTTTACTAGGATTAAATGTCAGGAATTGTGAAAAACAGGGTTTAAATGTATTTGGCTAAGGTGTATGTAAACTTCCGACTTCAACTGTATATGTGTGTGTACACTACAAGACCAAAAGTATGTGGATACCTGTTCGTCGAACATCTCATTCCAATATAATGGGAATTAATATGGAGTTGGTCCCCCTTTGCTGCTATAACAGCCTCCATTCTTCTGGAAAGGCTTTCCACTAGATGTTGGAACATTACTGAGGGGATTTGCTTCTATTCAGCCACAAAAGCATTAGCGAGGTCGTCATTGATGTTGGGCGATTAGGCCTGGCTTGCAGTCGGCGTTCCAATTCATCACAAAGGTGTTCGATGGGGTTGAGGTCAGGGCTCTGTGCAGGCCAGTCAAGTTCTTCCACACCGATCTCAAACAATTTCTGTATGGACCATGCTTTGTGAACAGGGGCGGCAGCGTAGCCTAGTGGTTAGAGTGTTGGACTAGTAACCAAAAAGTTGCAAGATCGAATCCCCGAGCTGACAAGGTACAAATCTGTCATTCTGCCCCTGAACAAGGCAGTTAACCCACTGTTCCTAGGCCGTCATTGAAAATAAGAATTTGTTCTTAACTGACTTGCCTAGTTAAATAAAGGTAAAATAAAATTAAAAAAATTACAATTGTCTTGCTGAAACAGGAAAGAGCTTTCCCCAAACTGTTGCCACAAAGTTGGAAGCACAGAATCGTCTAGAATGTCATTGTATGTGGTAGCATTAAGAGTGCTCTACACTGGAACTAAGGGGCCTAGCCTGAACCATGAAAAACAGCCCCAGATCATTATTCCTCCTCCACCAAACTTTACAGTTTGCACCATGCATTCAGGCAGGTAGCGTTCTCCTGGCATCCGCCAAACCCAGAGTCGTCTGTCGGACTGCCAGATGGTGAGGTGTGATTCATCACTCCAGAGAATGCTTTTCCACTGCTCGAGAGTCCAATGGCGGCGAGCTGTACACCACAACAGCCACCACTTGGCACTGCGCATGGTTATCTTAGGCTTGTGTGCAGCTGCTCGGCCATGGAAACCCATTTCATGAAGCTCCCGACGAACAGTTCTTGTGCTGAAGTTGCTTCCAGATGCAGTTTGGAACTCAGTAATGAGTGTTGCAACCGACAGACGATTTTTACGCGCTGTGCACTTCAACAGTTCCATTCTGTGAACGTGTGTGGCCTACCACTTTGCGGCTGAGCCGTTGTTGCTCCTAGATGTTTCCACTTCACCTTAACAGCACTTACAGTTGACCGGGGAAGCTCTAGCAGGGCAGAAATCGTTTCTATGACGGTGCCACATTGAAAGTCACTGATCTCTTCAGTAAGGCCATTTTACTAACAATGTTTGTCTCTATGGAAATTGCATGGCTGTGTGCTCGATTTTATACACCAGACAGCAACAGGTGTGGCTGAAATAGCCAAATCCACTGATTTTAGTGGGGCGTCCATATACTTTTGTGTGTGTGTGTATATATATATATATAAATAATAGTTTTTCTGTAGCTGCATATAAAACAGGACTATGATAGCTATTACTTCCATAAACAAAATAGATTTGTTGAGGACTGAAAAAAGCCAAAGGTTGTGTCCAGGGACAGATTTTTTTTTTTAAATGGCCCTGGAGAGATTTTTTTATCACAGTAGCAGTTAGCTCTCATCTCGCCTCGGCACTGCATCAAACAGATGAAGCAACTGCACATCTAGCTAATCTCCTTCCCCATCCCCTCTTCTCTTGATTCTACAGGGAGCTCGCCTGTTCTTCTCAAAACATTATTAGCAAGCTAGCTAACGTTAGACAATTTGAGAAGAGTGCTCAGCTTGCTAACATTCAAAGCCAACCAACTACACACCAAATATACATAGAGCAAACAACTATTTTCTAAACTGTTAGTCTCAACCAAATAACAAGTACATAGCTAGACTAATTCCTCTGTTACACAACGTAAGAACCACCAGATACAGGCTAGCCAGACCGGAACCCTGTGAAACGTGAAAGCACGTTCAAGAAGGATAACACCTCACCTGATTGGTCAGAATAATCCCTGTCCACCAGAGCTCGTGTTTTTCTCTGCTGCTTGCTCGCAGAATTGTTTTTTACAACTACAAAACTATTGGCAGAGGTTAGTTGCTAAATTAGTGGCAAAACTCTGAGCACACAGATTCGATATCGGCAAATATAGTTTTGATTAGTAGAAAAAGATTAAACAGTCGCAAGTTTAGTAAATGAGTCGCATTCATTCTCAAATGATGTTGCATGCTTGCAAATCTTATTGAATTTATTCACATATCAACTTACATGTTTGCAAGTGTTGTATTTATTAACACATCAAGTTATGCACTTGCAAGTGATGTTGCATTTATTCTCAAAATAAGTTACATGTTTGCAAATATATTTTGCAATTACAAAACTCATTATTCAGGTGCAACTCATATTTGACATTTGCAAATCATACTTTACATGGTTGTACACTTAAGTCACTATTTTACCTCCATAGTAGAATATGTTGTATGGCTGGCATTGTATTAGAGGGTGTTGAATTATTAGAATAAAAGTATAATAATCTATTAAAAAAATATAATAATATGCATCTTGTGATCAGTTTTGTGCCTATATCTGGTGAGACCCAATCATTCTACCCCACAACATTCTGCCTTACTGCACGTGGCATGTGATATGAACTTGTGGTTGTAACATGGCAAAGTAATCCAATCACAATGCATACGTAGGATATACATTTGATGCATTTTACTGCCAGGTGTAGACACGAGGTGCACAGACAACAATCCAACCACAGGTGCTTGGTCTTTAAAAAAATATAATATTTTACCTTTATTTAACCAGGTAGGCTAGTTGAGAACAAGTTCTCATTTACAACTGCAACCTGGCCAAGATAAAGCAAAGCAGTGCGACACAAACAACAAAACAGAGTTACACATGGGATAAACATACATACAGTCAATAACACAACAGAGAAAGTCTATATACACTGTGTGCAAATGAGGTAGGATAAGGGGGGGAGGCAATAGATAGGCCATAGTGGCGAAATTATTACAGTATGGCAAATTAAACACTGGGGTGATAGATGTGCAGAAGATGAGTGTGCAAGTAGCGATACTGGGGTGCAAAGGAGCAAAATAAATCAAATAAATCAAATCTGAGAAAAGGTGCAGCTTTCCATCATCAGAGGAGTGTGGAAACAGAAATGAAGAAACAAGATAGGATCTCTGAACCTGTATACACAAGTTGGATCAGGTGTATTAGAGAAGGTCGTTATTCTGGCAGGTTGCCTGGTACGGCAACTGCTCCGCCCACAACCGTAAGGCTCTCCAGAGGGTAGTGAGGTCTGCACAACACATCACCGGGGGCAAACTACCTGCCCTCCAGGACACCTACACCACTCGATGTCACAGGAAGGCCATAAAGATCATCAAGGACAACAACCACCCGAGCCACTGCCTGTTCACCCCGCTATCATCCAGAAGGCGAGGTCAGTACAGGTGCATCAAAGCAGGGACCGAGAGACTGAAAAACAGCTTCTATCTCAAGGCCATCAGACTGTTAAACAGCCACCACTAACATTGAGTGGCTGCTGCCAACATACTGACTCAACTCCAGCCACTTTAATAATGGAAATTGATGGAAATTGATGTAAAAATGTATCACTAGCCACTTTGAACAATGCCACTTAATGTAATGTTTACATACCCTACATTACTCATCTCATATGTATATGTATATACTGTACTCTATATCATCTACTGCATCTTGCCATCTTTATGTAATACATGTATCACTAGCCACTTTAAACTATGCCACTTTATGTTTATATACCCTACATTACTCATCTCATATGTATATACTGTACTCTATACCATCTACTGCATCTTGCCTATGCCGTTCTGTACCATCACTCATTCATATATCTTTATGTACATATTCTTTATCCCTTTACACTTGTGTGTATAAGGTAGTAGTTGTGGAATTGTTAGGTTAGATTACTCGTTGGTTATTACTGCATTGTCGGAACTAAAAGCACAAGCATTTCGCTACACTCGCATTAACATCTGCTAACCATGTGTATGTGACAAATAAAATTTGATTTGATTTAATTTATTCCAGGAATGTAATTATGTTGTGTTGTCTGGTCAGGGCTTGGTCAACGAGTAGTTGAGCTACAAAAGAGAGCCCAAAAAATTCCATGAAGATCTACAGACCTCAGCCCCTTGTCTTCCTCTATCATTTACTCCGCTGCTTTTCCTCTCATTCTGGGTAGAGATGTGAGTCTGAACCCTGGGCCCCCAATTACCTTGGGCCCTAGCCCCCATGCATACAACACTTTAACTTACCTACAGAAATAATTTAATCCATCCCTCTTCTCTTCCACCTCCCACCAGAGATAACTAAACCTGCTGACACACCTTCCTCTCCCTCTCCTCCACCTCCCACCAAAGATAACTAAACCTGCTGACACACCTCCCTCTCCCTCTCCTCCACCTCTCACCAGAGATAACTAAACCTGCTGACACACCTCCCTCTCCTCCACCTCCCACCAGATAACTAAACCTGCTGACACACCTCCCTCTCCTCCACCTCCCACCAGAGATAACTAAACCTGCTGACACACCTCCCTCTCCCTCTCCTCCACCTCTCACCAGAGATAACTAAACCTGCTGACACACCTTCCTCTCCCTCTCCTCCACCTCCCACCAGAGATAACTAAACCTGCTGACACACCTCCCTCTCCTCCACCTCCCACCAGATAACTAAACCTGCTGACACACCTCCCTCTCCCTCTCCTCCACCTCCCACCAGAGATAACTAAACCTGCTGACACACCTCCCTCTCCTTCTCCTCCACCTCCCACCAGATAACTAAACCTGCTGACACACCTCCCTCTCCTTCTCCTCCACCTCCCACCAGATAACTAAACCTGCTGACACACCTCCCTCTCCTCCAGCTTCCACCAGATAACTAAACCTGCTGACACACCTCCCTCTCCCTCTCCTCCACCTCCCACCAGATAACTAAACCTGCTGACACACCTCCCTCTCCTTCTCCTCCACCTCCCACCAGATAACTAAACCTGCTGACACACCTCCCTCTCCCTCTCCTCCACCTCCCACCATAGATAACTAAACCTGCTGACACACCTCCCTCTCCTCCACCTCTCACCAGAGATAACTAAACCTGCTGACACACCTCCCTCTCCTCCACCTCCCACCAGATAACTAAACCTGCTGACACACCTCCCTCTCCTCCACCTCCCACCAGATAACTAAACCTGCTGACACACCTCCCTCTCCTCCACCTCTCACCAGAGATAACTAAACCTGCTGACACACCTCCCTCTCCTCCACCTCTCACCAGAGATAACTAAACCTGCTGACACACCTCCCTCTCCTCCACCTCTCACCAGAGATAACTAAACCTGCTGACACACCTCCCTCTCCTCCACCTCCCACCAGAGATAACTAAACCTGCTGACACACCTCCCTCTCCTTCTCCTCCACCTCCCACCAGATAACTAAACCTGCTGACACACCTCCCTCTCCTCCACCTCCCACCAGATAACTAAACCTGCTGACACACCTCCCTCTCCTCCACCTCCCACCAGATAACTAAACCTGCTGACACACCTCCCTCTCCTTCTCCTCCACCTCCCACCAGATAACTAAACCTGCTGACACATCTCCCTCTCCCTCTCCTCCACCTCCCACCAGATAACTAAACCTGCTGACACACCTCCCTCTCCCTCTCCTCCACCTCCCACCAGATAACTAAACCTGCTGACACACCTCCCTCTCCCTCTCCTCCACCTCCCACCAGAGATAACTAAACCTGCTGACACACCTCCCTCTCCCTCTCGACCACCTCCCACCAGAGATAACTAAACCTGCTGACACCTCCCTCTCCCTCTCCTCCACCTCCCACCAAAGATAACTAAACCTGCTGACACACCTCCCTCTCCCTCTCCTCCACCTCTCACCAGAGATAACTAAACCTGCTGACACACCTCCCTCTCCTCCACCCCACACCAGATAACTAAACCTGCTGACACACCTCCCTCTCCTCCACCTCCCACCAGAGATAACTAAACCTGCTGACACACCTCCCTCTCCCTCTCCTCCACCTCTCACCAGAGATAACTAAACCTGCTGACACACCTTCCTCTCCCTCTCCTCCACCTCCCACCAGAGATAACTAAACCTGCTGACACACCTCCCTCTCCTCCACCTCTCACCAGAGATAACTAAACCTGCTGACACACCTCCCTCTCCTCCCACCAGATAACTAAACCTGCTGACACACCTCCCTCTCCTTCTCCTCCACCTCCCACCAGATAACTAAACCTGCTGACACACCTCCCTCTCCCTCTCCTCCACCTCCCACCAGAGATAACTAAACCTGCTGACACACCTCCCTCTCCTTCTCCTCCACCTCCCACCAGATAACTAAACCTGCTGACACACCTCCCTCTCCTTCTCCTCCACCTCCCACCAGATAACTAAACCTGCTGACACACCTCCCTCTCCTCCACCTCCCACCAGATAACTAAACCTGCTGACACACCTCCCTCTCCTCCACCTCCCACCAGATAACTAAACCTGCTGACACACCTCCCTCTCCCTCTCCTCCACCTCCCACCAGATAACTAAACCTGCTGACACACCTCCCTCTCCCTCTCCTCCACCTCTCACCAGAGATAACTAAACCTGCTGACACACCTCCCTCTCCTTCTCCTCCACCTCCCACCAGATAACTAAACCTGCTGACACACCTCCCTCTCCTCCACCTCCCACCAGATAACTAAACCTGCTGACACACCTCCCTCTCCCTCTCCTCCACCTCCCACCAGATAACTAAACCTGCTGACACACCTCCCTCTCCTTATCCTCCACCTCCCACCAGATAACTAAACCTGCTGACACACCTCCCTCTCCTCCACCTCCCACCATAGATAACTAAACCTGCTGACACACCTCCCTCTCCTCCACCTCTCACCAGAGATAACTAAACCTGCTGACACACCTCCCTCTCCTCCACCTCCCACCAGATAACTAAACCTGCTGACACACCTCCCTCTCCTCCACCTCCCACCAGATAACTAAATCTGCTGACACACCTCCCTCTCCTCCACCTCTCACCAGAGATAACTAAACCTGCTGACACACCTCCCTCTCCTCCACCTCTCACCAGAGATAACTAAACCTGCTGACACACCTCCCTCTCCTCCACCTCTCACCAGAGATAACTAAACCTGCTGACACACCTCCCTCTCCTCCACCTCCCACCAGAGATAACTAAACCTGCTGACACACCTCCCTCTCCTTCTCCTCCACCTCCCACCAGATAACTAAACCTGCTGACACACCTCCCTCTCCTCCACCTCCCACCAGATAACTAAACCTGCTGACACACCTCCCTCTCCTCCACCTCCCACCAGATAACTAAACCTGCTGACAGACCTCCCTCTCCTCTACCTCCCACCAGATAACTAAACCTGCTGACACACCTCCCTCTCCTTCTCCTCCACCTCTCACCAGAGATAACTAAACCTGCTGACACACCTCCCTCTCCTCCACCTCCCACCAGAGATAACTAAACCTGCTGACACACCTCCCTCTCCTTCTCCTCCACCTCTCACCAGAGATAACTAAACCTGCTGACACACCTCCCTCTCCTCCACCTCTCACCAGATAACTAAATCTGCTGACACACCTCCCTCTCCTCCACCTCTCACCAGAGATAACTAAACCTGCTGACACACCTCCCTCTCCTCCACCTCCCACCAGATAACTAAACCTGCTGACACACCTCCCTCTCCCTCTCCTCCACCTCCCACCAGATAACTAAACCTGCTGACACACCTCCCTCTCCTTATCCTCCACCTCCCACCAGATAACTAAACCTGCTGACACACCTCCCTCTCCCTCTCCTCCACCTCCCACCATAGATAACTAAACCTGCTGACACACCTCCCTCTCCTCCACCTCTCACCAGAGATAACTAAACCTGCTGACACACCTCCCTCTCCTCCACCTCCCACCAGATAACTAAACCTGCTGACACACCTCCCTCTCCTCCACCTCCCACCAGATAACTAAATCTGCTGACACACCTCCCTCTCCTCCACCTCTCACCAGAGATAACTAAACCTGCTGACACACCTCCCTCTCCTCCACCTCTCACCAGAGATAACTAAACCTGCTGACACACCTCCCTCTCCTCCACCTCTCACCAGAGATAACTAAACCTGCTGACACACCTCCCTCTCCTTCTCCTCCACCTCCCACCAGATAACTAAACCTGCTGACACACCTCCCTCTCCTCCACCTCCCACCAGATAACTAAACCTGCTGACACACCTCCCTCTCCTCCACCTCCCACCAGATAACTAAACCTGCTGACAGACCTCCCTCTCCTCCACCTCCCACCAGATAACTAAACCTGCTGACACACCTCCCTCTCCTTCTCCTCCACCTCTCACCAGAGATAACTAAACCTGCTGACACACCTCCCTCTCCTCCACCTCCCACCAGAGATAACAAAACCTGCTGACACACCTCCCTCTCCTTCTCCTCCACCTCTCACCAGAGATAACTAAACCTGCTGACACACCTCCCTCTCCTCCACCTCTCACCAGATAACTAAACCTGCTGACACACCTCCCTCTCCTCCACCTCCCACCAGATAACTAAACCTGCTGACACACCTCCCTCTCCTCCACCTCCCACCAGATAACTAAACCTGCTGACACACCTCCCTCTCCTTCTCCTCCACCTCCCACCAAAGATAACTAAACCTGCTGACACACCTCCCTCTCCCTCTCCTCCACCTCCCACCAGATAACTAAACCTGCTGACACACCTCCCTCTCCCTCTCCTCCACCTCCCACCAGAGATAACTAAACCTGCTGACACACCTCCCTCTCCTCCACCTCTCACCAGAGATAACTAAACCTGCTGACACACCTCCCTCTCCTTCTCCTCCACCTCCCACCAGATAACTAAACCTGCTGACACACCTTCCTCTCCTCCACCTCCCACCAGATAACTAAACCTGCGGACAGACCTCCCTCTCCTCCACCTCTCACCAGATAACTAAACCTGCTGACACACCTCCCTCTCCTTCTCCTCCACCTCTCACCAGAGATAACTAAACCTGCTGACACACCTCCCTCTCCTCCACCTCCCACCAGAGATAACAAAACCTGCTGACACACCTCCCTCTCCTTCTCCTCCACCTCTCACCAGAGATAACTAAACCTGCTGACACACCTCCCTCTCCTCCACCTCTCACCAGATAACTAAACCTGCTGACACACCTCCCTCTCCTCCACCTCCCACCAGATAACTAAACCTGCTGACACACCTCCCTCTCCTCCACCTCCCACCAGATAACTAAACCTGCTGACACACCTCCCTCTCCTTCTCCTCCACCTCCCACCAAAGATAACTAAACCTGCTGACACACCTCCCTCTCCCTCTCCTCCACCTCCCACCAGATAACTAAACCTGCTGACACACCTCCCTCTCCCTCTCCTCCACCTCCCACCAGAGATAACTAAACCTGCTGACACACCTCCCTCTCCCTCTCCTCCACCTCTCACCAGAGATAACTAAACCTGCTGACACACCTCCCTCTCCTTCTCCTCCACCTCCCACCAGATAACTAAACCTGCTGACACACCTTCCTCTCCTCCACCTCCCACCAGATAACTAAACCTGCTGACAGACCTCCCTCTCCTCCACCTCTCACCAGATAACTAAACCTGCTGACACACCTCCCTCTCCTTCTCCTCCACCTCTCACCAGAGATAACTAAACCTGCTGACACACCTCCCTCTCCTCCACCTCCCACCAGAGATAACTAAACCTGCTGACACACCTCCCTCTCCTTCTCCTCCACCTCTCACCAGAGATAACTAAACCTGCTGACACACCTCCCTCTCCTCCACCTCTCACCAGATAACTAAACCTGCTGACATACCTCCCTCTCCTCCACCTCCCACCAGATAACTAAACCTGCTGACACACCTCCCTCTCCTCCACCTCCCACCAGATAACTAAACCTGCTGACACACCTCCCTCTCCTTCTCCTCCACCTCCCACCAAAGATAACTAAACCTGCTGACACACCTCCCTCTCCCTCTCCTCCACCTCCCACCAGATAACTAAACCTGCTGACACACCTCCCTCTCCCTCTCCTCCACCTCCCACCAGAGATAACTAAACCTGCTGACACACCTCCCTCTCCCTCTCCTCCACCTCTCACCAGAGATAACTAAACCTGCTGACACACCTCCCTCTCCTTCTCCTCCACCTCCCACCAGATAACTAAACCTGCTGACACACCTTCCTCTCCCTCTCATCCACCTCCCACCAGAGATAACTAAACCTGCTGACACACCTCCCTCTCCCTCTCCTCCACCTCCCACCAGATAACTAAACCTGCTGACACACCTCCCTCTCCCTCTCCTCCACCTCTCACCAGAGATAACTAAACCTGCTGACACACCTCCCTCTCCTCCACCTCCCACCAGAGATAACTAAACCTGCTGACACACCTCCCTCGCCCTCTCCTCCACCTCCCACCAGAGATAACTAAACCTGCTGACACCTCCCTCTCCCTCTCGACCACCTCCCACCAGAGATAACTAAACCTGCTGACACCTCCCTCTCCCTCTCCTCCACCTCCCACCAAAGATAACTAAACCTGCTGACACACCTCCCTCTCCCTCTCCTCCACCTCTCACCAGAGATAACTAAACCTGCTGACACACCTCCCTCTCCTCCACCCCACACCAGATAACTAAACCTGCTGACACACCTCCCTCTCCTCCACCTCCCACCAGAGATAACTAAACCTGCTGACACACCTCCCTCTCCCTCTCCTCCACCTCTCACCAGAGATAACTAAACCTGCTGACACACCTTCCTCTCCCTCTCCTCCACCTCCCACCAGAGATAACTAAACCTGCTGACACACCTCCCTCTCCTCCACCTCTCACCAGAGATAACTAAACCTGCTGACACACCTCCCTCTCCTCCCACCAGATAACTAAACCTGCTGACACACCTCCCTCTCCTTCTCCTCCACCTCCCACCAGATAACTAAACCTGCTGACACACCTCCCTCTCCCTCTCCTCCACCTCCCACCAGAGATAACTAAACCTGCTGACACACCTCCCTCGCCCTCTCCTCCACCTCCCACCAGAGATAACTAAACCTGCTGACACCTCCCTCTCCCTCTCGACCACCTCCCACCAGAGATAACTAAACCTGCTGACACCTCCCTCTCCCTCTCCTCCACCTCCCACCAAAGATAACTAAACCTGCTGACACACCTCCCTCTCCCTCTCCTCCACCTCTCACCAGAGATAACTAAACCTGCTGACACACCTCCCTCTCCTCCACCCCACACCAGATAACTAAACCTGCTGACACACCTCCCTCTCCTCCAC
Source organism: Salvelinus namaycush (assembly GCF_016432855.1). NCBI lineage: Eukaryota > Metazoa > Chordata > Actinopteri > Salmoniformes > Salmonidae > Salvelinus > Salvelinus namaycush. The sequence goes on from NC_052319.1 coordinate 32,782,356, forward strand.
CTCCCACCAGAGATAACTAAACCTGCTGACACACCTCCCTCTCCCTCTCCTCCACCTCTCACCAGAGATAACTAAACCTGCTGACACACCTTCCTCTCCCTCTCCTCCACCTCCCACCAGAGATAACTAAACCTGCTGACACACCTCCCTCTCCTCCACCTCTCACCAGAGATAACTAAACCTGCTGACACACCTCCCTCTCCTCCCACCAGATAACTAAACCTGCTGACACACCTCCCTCTCCTTCTCCTCCACCTCCCACCAGATAACTAAACCTGCTGACACACCTCCCTCTCCCTCTCCTCCACCTCCCACCAGAGATAACTAAACCTGCTGACACACCTCCCTCTCCTTCTCCTCCACCTCCCACCAGATAACTAAACCTGCTGACACACCTCCCTCTCCTTCTCCTCCACCTCCCACCAGATAACTAAACCTGCTGACACACCTCCCTCTCCTCCACCTCCCACCAGATAACTAAACCTGCTGACACACCTCCCTCTCCTCCACCTCCCACCAGATAACTAAACCTGCTGACACACCTCCCTCTCCCTCTCCTCCACCTCCCACCAGATAACTAAACCTGCTGACACACCTCCCTCTCCCTCTCCTCCACCTCTCACCAGAGATAACTAAACCTGCTGACACACCTCCCTCTCCTTCTCCTCCACCTCCCACCAGATAACTAAACCTGCTGACACACCTCCCTCTCCTCCACCTCCCACCAGATAACTAAACCTGCTGACACACCTCCCTCTCCCTCTCCTCCACCTCCCACCAGATAACTAAACCTGCTGACACACCTCCCTCTCCTTATCCTCCACCTCCCACCAGATAACTAAACCTGCTGACACACCTCCCTCTCCCTCTCCTCCACCTCCCACCATAGATAACTAAACCTGCTGACACACCTCCCTCTCCTCCACCTCTCACCAGAGATAACTAAACCTGCTGACACACCTCCCTCTCCTCCACCTCCCACCAGATAACTAAACCTGCTGACACACCTCCCTCTCCTCCACCTCCCACCAGATAACTAAATCTGCTGACACACCTCCCTCTCCTCCACCTCTCACCAGAGATAACTAAACCTGCTGACACACCTCCCTCTCCTCCACCTCTCACCAGAGATAACTAAACCTGCTGACACACCTCCCTCTCCTCCACCTCTCACCAGAGATAACTAAACCTGCTGACACACCTCCCTCTCCTCCACCTCCCACCAGAGATAACTAAACCTGCTGACACACCTCCCTCTCCTTCTCCTCCACCTCCCACCAGATAACTAAACCTGCTGACACACCTCCCTCTCCTCCACCTCCCACCAGATAACTAAACCTGCTGACACACCTCCCTCTCCTCCACCTCCCACCAGATAACTAAACCTGCTGACAGACCTCCCTCTCCTCCACCTCCCACCAGATAACTAAACCTGCTGACACACCTCCCTCTCCTTCTCCTCCACCTCTCACCAGAGATAACTAAACCTGCTGACACACCTCCCTCTCCTCCACCTCCCACCAGAGATAACTAAACCTGCTGACACACCTCCCTCTCCTTCTCCTCCACCTCTCACCAGAGATAACTAAACCTGCTGACACACCTCCCTCTCCTCCACCTCTCACCAGATAACTAAACCTGCTGACACACCTCCCTCTCCTCCACCTCCCACCAGATAACTAAACCTGCTGACACACCTCCCTCTCCTCCACCTCCCACCAGATAACTAAACCTGCTGACACACCTCCCTCTCCTTCTCCTCCACCTCCCACCAAAGATAACTAAACCTGCTGACACACCTCCCTCTCCCTCTCCTCCACCTCCCACCAGATAACTAAACCTGCTGACACACCTCCCTCTCCCTCTCCTCCACCTCCCACCAGATAACTAAACCTGCTGACACACCTCCCTCGCCCTCTCCTCCACCTCCCACCAGAGATAACTAAACCTGATGACACACCTCCCTCTCCTCCACCTCCCACCAGATAACTAAACCTGCTGACACACCTCCCTCTCCCCCTCCTCCACCTCCCACCAGAGATAACTAAACCTGCTGACACACCTCCCTCTCCTTCTCCTCCACCTCCCACCAGAGATAACTAAACCTGCTGACACACCTCCCTCTCCTTCTCCTCCACCTCCCACCAGATATAACTAAACCTGCTGACACACCTCCCTCTCCCTCTCCTCCACCTCCCACCAGAGATAACTAAACCTGCTGACACACCTCCCTCTCCTCCACCTCCCACCAGAGATAACTAAACCTGCTGACACACCTCCCTCTCCTCCACCTCCCACCAGATAACTAAACCTGCTGACACACCTCCCTCTCCTCCACCTCCCACCAGATAACTAAACCTGCTGACACACCTCCCTCTCCTCCACCTCCCACCAGATAACTAAACCTGCTGACACACCTCCCTCTCCCTCTCCTCCACCTCTCACCAGAGATAACTAAACCTGCTGACACACCTCCCTCTCCTCCACCTCCCACCAGATAACTAAACCTGCTGACACACCTCCCTCTCCTTCTCCTCCACCTCCCACCAGATAACTAAACCTGCTGACACACCTCCCTCTCCTCCACCTCCCACCAGATAACTAAACCTGCTGACACACCTCCCTCTCCTCCACCTCCCACCAGATAACTAAACCTGCTGACACACCTCCCTCTCCCTCTCCTCCACCTCACACCAGAGATAACTAAACCTGCTGACACACCTCCCTCTCCCTCTCCTCCACCTCCCACCAGAGATAACTAAACCTGCTGACACAACTTCCTCTCCTTCTCCTCCACCTCCCACCAGATAACTAAACCTGCTGACACACCTCCCTCTCCCTCTCCTCTACCTCCCACCAGAGATAACTAAACCTGCTGACACCCCTCCCTCTCCTTCTCCTCCACCTCCCACCAGATAACTAAACCTGCTGACACACCTCCCTCTCCCTCTCCTCCACCTCCCACCAGAGATAACTAAACCTGCTGACACACCTCCCTCTCCCTCTCCTCCACCTCCCACCAGAGATAACTAAACCTGCTGACACACCTCCCTCTCCCTCTCCTCCACCTCCCACCAGAGATAACTAAACCTGCTGACACACCTCCCTCTCCTTCTCCTCCACCTCCCACCAGAGATAACTAAACCTGCTGACACACCTCCCTCTCCTCCACCTCCCACCAGATAACTAAACCTGCTGACACACCTCCCTCTCCTCCACCTCTCACCAGATAACTAAACCTGCTGACACACCTCCCTCTCCTCCACCTCTCACCAGAGATAACTAAACCTGCTGACACACCTCCCTCTCCTCCACCTCCCACCAGATAACTAAACCTGCTGACACACCTCCCTCTCCTTCTCCTCCACCTCCCACCAGATAACTAAACCTGCTGACACACCTCCCTCTCCTTCTCCTCCACCTCCCACCAGATAACTAAACCTGCTGACACACCTCCCTCTCCTCCACCTCCCACCAGATAACTAAACCTGCCGACACACCTCCCTCTCCTCCACCTCCCACCAGAGATAACTAAACCTGCTGACACACCTCCCTCTCCCTCTCCTCCACCTCTCACCAGAGATAACTAAACCTGCTGACACACCTTCCTCTCCCTCTCCTCCACCTCCCACCAGAGATAACTAAACCTGCTGACACACCTCCCTCTCCCTCTCCTCCACCTCTCACCAGATAACTAAACCTGCTGACACACCTCCCTCTCCTCCACCTCTCACCAGAGATAACTAAACCTGCTGACACACCTCCCTCTCCTCCACCTCCCACCAGAGATAACTAAACCTGCTGACACACCTCCCTCTCCTTCTCCTCCACCTCCCACCAGAGATAACTAAACCTGCTCACAACCCTCCCTCTCCTTCTCCTCCACCTCCCACCAAAGATAACTAAACCTGCTGACACACCTCCCTCTCCTTCTCCTCCACCTCCCACCAGATATAACTAAACCTGCTGACACACCTCCCTCTCCCTCTCCTCCACCTCCCACCAGAGATAACTAAACCTGCTGACACACCTCCCTCTCCTTCTCCTCCACCTCCCACCAGAGATAACTAAACCTGCTGACACACCTCCCTCTCCTCCACCTCCCACCAGATAACTAAACCTGCTGACACACCTCCCTCTCCTCCACCTCCCACCAGATAACTAAACCTGCTGACACACCTCCCTCTCCTTCTCCTCCACCTCCCACCAAAGATAACTAAACCTGCTGACACACCTCCCTCTCCTCCACCTCCTCTATTCTCCTCGTACCTGCATATCCACCATATCCACCTCTCCTCCTTCTCGTTAGAGAGGTTCCATAGTGAGCCACATGCAGCTAATTAACCTGCAGTAAGTCACCCCTCTCAGCCATGAACTGTGTGACTAGTTTATAATGGGCCTTCAATGCAGGACATTCTACCACTTTGGGACTCCGTATTCAGAATGGCTATGTATGCTAAGTATGTAGGTTTTGGTATGTAGTATGAAGGTTCACTCACCCCGGACAGCGTCGTCCATGCAGTATGTCAGGGGACCACACTCCCAGATGCCCGTCTTGACATTGAACATCATGTTGAAGCGGATCTGCATCATCTCAAACATGGCCCCCTTCAACAGAGAGATCTGGTCGTCTATGGCCAGGGCCCTGTCAGACACACCCACACACACACATCCTCACAGGTAAGAGAGCGATAGAGAGAGAGAAGGGGGACATACACAAATATGCAAACACACACACCTGAAGGAGGGGAGTCCTTTGGCAAAGTTGATGATGTTTTGGATCATGTAGGTGGTGAGGTCAGCTATGTGGGGCAGAGTGGTGAAAACCGTATTCTTCCCCCCATCACTCCTGCCCTCCTTCTTCTCCTTCTCCTCCTCCTTCTCCTCCATGTCGGTGGTAAGGTCAGCTACATCGGGCAGAGTGGTGAAAACTGTATTCTTCCCTCCATCACTCCTGTCCTCCTCATCCTCTAAAGAACAGGAGGAAGAGGATAAGCTGGTGGAGGTGGAAGTGGAGTAAGATGATGACAAGTTATCCATTCTTCCAGTCTGTTTTGCACTTTGCCCACTGGCAGTCTGGTTCCACACAGACATGGGGTTGAGGTCTCTGTCGATGGGCTGAAACAGACACAAACTCAATCAGATATCATCCACCCAATATGCAACACAGAACACAAAACCCAAATGCATGGACGCACACGCACACGCACACACACACACACACCCTGAACTGGAAGTGGGAAAAGGTGACGTCGAAGGTCTTTTCATGGGCGTTGAACAGTTCCTGTATGACAGCTTCCTGTTGTGGCGAGAGGACCGGGGGCTCTTCAACCATCCTGTTCCTCCTGATCTGACTCCTCCTCTTCTCCACAGCCTCCTTTGACATGATCACTATGGCAACAGAGACAAACGCTTTGCCACCACGGCAGACCTGGGTTCGAATACTATTTCAATTACTTTTACATACATTTTTAAGTTCAAAGAAGTTCACTCTCTGTATGTGTGCCATACAGAGAGTGAATGGGCAAGACACAAAATGTAAGAGCCTTTGAACAGGGTATGGTAGTAGATGCCAGGCACACCGGTTTCTGTCAAGAACTTCAACGCTGCAGGGATTTTCAAGCTCAACAGTTTCCCGTGTGTATAAAGATTGGTCCACCACCTCAAATGGACATAGAGCCAACTTGCCACAACTGTGGGAATCATTAGAGTCAACATGGGCCAGGATCCCTATGGAACGCTTTCGACACCTTGTAGAGTCCACGCCCAACAAATTGAGGCTGTCCTGAGGACAAAATATTAGGAAGGTGTTCCTAAAGTTGTGTACACTCAGTATATATGGAAATACACTTGGAATGTATTGGCATGTATTTGAATACAAGTAGTTGATTCAGCACCACATTATTTGAAAATACTCAAATACAAAGAATACGAGTATTTAAATAACACGTATTTGAACCCAGGTCTGCATGTCACTACAGAAAGATTAAAAAGCCAACGGTAACCCAGTATGTGGGCGTAAGTGTGTTCGTGTTAGTGTGTGAACTCACACTCTTTCAGCATGCCTATGGACTGGCATTTGTGGAGTCGACAGGCCTGGCACTGGCGGCGGTTGTTCTTGGTGATGACACAGACACCCTGCTGCGGGCAGCAGAACTTAGTGGGGTGCTTCATGGCACGCCTGGCACAACATCAAAGGCACATGATACACATATTATAAATATACTGTAAATATACTGAATATAATATACTGTATGTGGAAGAGGGGAGTTTCAGCCACAGATTTAAACATTATTACTATCAGGTTTCAGGTATGACCCAGATGCAGACAATGTTGAAGAAACAACAGTTTATTTCTAGTACAGGGCCAGGCAAACGACAGGTCAAAGGCAGGCAGAGGTCAGTAATCCAGAGAGGGTGCAAAAGGTCCAGAACGGCAGGCAGTCTCAGGGTCAGGGCAGGCAGGGGTCAATAATCCAGTGAGGTGGGGCAAGGTATAGAACGGCAGGCAGCCTCAGGGTCAGGGCAGGCAGAACGGTCAAAACCGGGAAGGACTAGAAAACAGGCGCAGGGGAACAAACTCTGGTAGGTTTTACGAAACAAAACGAACTGGCAACAGACAAACAGAGAACAAAGGTGTAAATACACAGGGGATAATGGGGAAGTCGAGCAACACCTGGAGGAGGGTGGAGACAAGACAAAGACAGCTGAAACAGATCAGGGTGTGACAATTACATGGATTCAGTTATTATCATAACTATGCTTTTTAAGAAAATACATGTGCATGCGTGTGTATAAGAGAGAGATAGTGTGTGTGTTTTAATGAGCTAATTTGACGTCTGCTTATCTTCTTATGGCTGCAAGGGAAAGTATTGAGTAGCCAGTGAAATCGTGCCCATTTCAAACGGCCTCGTACTCAATTCTTGCTCGTACAATATGGATATTATTATTATTATTGGATAGAAAACTGTCAGGTTTTGGCCAGGACTGTTCAGGTTTTGGTCACTAGATGTCCCCATTGCACCTTTTTTGTACCTTTTGTTTTTCCTTGCTCTAATTATTGTTTGCACCTGTGTGTCGTTCCCTTGTTAGTATTTAAACCCTGTGTGTTCCTCAGTTCCTTGCTCAGTGTTTGTATGTTAGCACCCAGCCCCAGCCCAAGCCTTGTTCTGAACATATGATTCTCTTATTGGATTTTCCAGAGGTTCTCTGGTTTAGTTCTTGTGTATTTTTGAGTAGTCTTTTGAGGTTTGTTTTTCCCTGCTGTTTTTACCACTTTGTGGAGTTTCTTTGTATTTTGGAGGATATCCATTTTGTGCTTCTTGGCCTTATGTTTGGACATTGTGGATTTAGATTCTTTGCCTGAAGATTTTGTTCTTTAATTAAACCACCATCTCTAGTACTGCTGTGTCTGCCTCATCTTCTGGGTTCTGACGATTATTAGTGACTGTTTCTCGCACCGGGTCTTGACAGAAAACACTCTCTAGTTTCTAAAACCGTTGGAATTATTTCTCTGAGTGAAACAGAACTCCTTTGGCAGCACTTTCCCTGACCAGGAAGTAGAATGTCAGAAATATATGCTCTCTTCAACTTCCTGCCTATACATGGTCATGACACGTAGGAGTCTACGTACACTCCATACGCCTTCCTCTGGGTGTCAAGATGATGTGAGAGAAGAAATTTTGTGTTTATCTTGGTCTGGGGTGGAATAAAAGCTATTTCTTTGACGTGACCGTCCACTTCCGGTACTCTGAAGCGCGCGACTTGGAAGTGCGATTGCCTTCTGTTTTGCTGCCGTAATGGATGACAACTATCTCCGGCTCGGATATTATTTGATACATGTGACCATATCATCGTAATGTATGTTTTTTCAATATAGTTTAATCAGATTATTGAAATTTTTTCGGGAGTTTTGCCGTGTTGCGTTCTCTGACTGTGTTTACGTTGGAGAGTTCCGTGCCACTCGGCTAGTGCCAATGCTAAGTGAAGAGGGAAATTTGCCGTTCTGAATCCAAACAACGACTCATCTGGACAAAGGACACCTTGTTCAACATTCTGATGAAAGATCAGCAAAAGTAAGACCCAATTTATGATGTTATTTCATATATCTGTCGTGCATGTCAACTGGTCGTGGGCGCCCAAGTGTTTCTGGCTATTGTGGCTACGCTAATATAGCGCTACATTTTGTTTTCGCTGTAAAACATTTAATAAATCGGAAATATTGTCTGGAATCACAAGATGCCTGTCTTTCAATTGCTGCACACTATGTATTTTTCAGAAATGTTTTATGATGAGTAATTAGGTATTTGACGTTGGTGTCTGTAAATATTATGGCTGCTTTCGGTGCAATTTCTGATTGTAGCTGAAATGTGAACTATGATTTATACCTGAAATATGCAAATTTTTCGAACAAAACATATGCTATACATAAATATGTTATCAGACTGTCATCTGATGAAGTTTTTTCTTGGTTAGTGGCTATTTATTTCTTTATTTGGTCGAATTTGTGATAGCTAGTGATGGAGTAAAAAACTGATGGAGTAAGAAAAGTGGTGTCTTTTGCTAACGTGGTTAGCTAATAGATTTACATATTTTGTCTTCCCTGTAAAACATTTTAAAAATCGGACATGTTGGCTTGATTCACAAGATGTGTACCTTTCATATGCTGTATTGGACTTGTTAATGTGTGAAAGTTAAATATTTAAAAAAAATATCTTTTGAATTTCGCGCCCTGCACTTGAGCTGGATGTTGTCATAAGTGTACCGGTGTCGGGCTGCAGCCATAACAGGTTAACTTCATCGCCAATGGATACCACTGATAGATATGTTCCAAACCTATTTACCGCTAATGAGTACTTGGAGCATACAGAATACAGAGCTCAGGTAGCCAGCCCATAGAGAGTCTCAAACCAGCAACACTGCCCAGCAACTAAGAGCAATCAAGTCAACCAGCAACAAAGAGAGATCATATGGAGTGAGTCAGAGTAGTATACAGATCCAAACTTGGAAAATGCAAGGAAATGCAAAGGCACAGAGTATTCAAGGTTTAAAGGTGCACTATGCAGAAATCGCTTCGCCATTTCTCGGTTGTTAAAATTCTAGTAGTACGCCTAATTTCAGTTTATGTGACAAAACAAGTAGGTATAGTGTAGAGAATCATTGTGCCATCTAAACCGCTGTGAAATATATATTCCATAACCCAAAATATTGTATTCTGAGCTGTTTGAAGTTGGTGTACAAAACGGAAAGTAAAGGCGCAAAAACCAAAACAGTTTTACAACATCTTAGACTTGCTTTCAATGAGAATGACAGATCTATAACTCACATTTCTATGTGAATTTGAATGGTCAGGTCGCCCAAAAAGTTACATATTGCAGCTTTAAAAGGGCTCCAAAAGTTTGTAATTTCCACTTTAAAATGTCAGACTAGATTTGCCCAAATGAAAACTATATCAAGCATTAATTATATTCCACATAATTCAGGAGATGTATTTACTGCTCTCACCTGTGAGCACCTATTGGCCACAATGTATTAACCACTTAATTTGTAAAACACAAACGTTCTCAAACACTCAGTTCCTTGTTTATGCTAACACAGTACTGAATGCTTGCGTGTGTGTGTTTCACTAACCTGAAGAATCCCTTGCAGCCCTCACATGTCATGGCGTTGAAGTGATAGCCTGTAGCCCGATCTCCACACACCTGACACACCTTGGGCTCCCCATCATCTTCCTCCTCCTCTTCCTCCTCTGCAGAGGTCTGGGATGGGGGCCAGTCGCTGAGGTTCTCCTTACTCATTCTGACCTGAGGGAGGTGTTATAACAGAGGCCTCAGCACTGTTACTAATGAGAATGGAATAGATTTGATACACTACTGCTAATAAATCCTATCCAATCTATTCCAATCAGACCAACTACTGACTATTCAATTTGAGATTAATATAATTTTTAATTAATTGAAGTTTAAAAAAAAATGTAATATTCAATTTCAGGTAAACATCACAGTCTTATCAGGTCAAAACAGATCAACATTTATATTATAAGAGCTTTGGTGTGATCTTATTTACAAATTTAAGGGTCAGTCGGTTCTTCTAAATATAGCAGTCATTAGATCTATGACGGAAAATAAAATTGTCTCCTGCTTCTTAGGTCAGGCATTAAACAGGTGGTTCATGGGTTTCTGTCTTGAAAGAGTCTGTCCTACATGTCTGTTACATAATGTTCTGAATTATATATAATAATAGAACGAACAGACATGCACTTCTCTGTCAGTTCTATAGAATACAATTCTATTATTTGCAGCATGCAGAACAGGGACGCCTCAGCTTCACATTAGATGGGGCAAATTAACAATTACACAAAACCAATCATTTAATAAACTGAAAGTCACATCAAAATCAGACAGACTGACAATACGTCTAAATGTCTAAAGAAAACTGAACATTTGAAATCAACTAACAATCAAACTGGAGATAACTAATCCATCCACTGACCCTGTCAAAAAAATACACAGCTGACAGCTACTGAAACCAACACAATCCCAGTCCCACACAATACCTTTGTTATCGGGTCTTTAGTTTGGGCATGCCTTTTTGTATTTTTACTCTATGTATATATATATGTTTCGTCACCATCTGAACACATAGTAATCTGTTTGGACTGGCCGACCAAGTGGTCAAGACGGAGCTGGCCCTGGACCTAAGTTAAGGTGGCTGTCTCCTGGGCACACATTCAACACCTAGTGATCACACACACTTACTTCCCACATTTATGCACACATCAAATCAGGTTACATACAGTTGAAGTCGGAAGTTTACATACACGTAGGTTGGAGTCATTAAAACTCGTTTTTCAACCACTCCACACATTTCTTGTTAACAAACTATAGTTTTGGCAAGTCGGTTAGGACATCTACTTTGTGCATGACACCAGTAATTTTCCCAACAATTGTTTACAGACAGATTATTTCACTTATAATTCACTGTATCACAATTCCAGTGGGTCAAAAGTTTACATACACTAAGTTGACTGTGCCTTTAAACATCTGTGAAAATTCCAGAAATGATGTCATGGCTTTAGAAGCTTCTGATAGGCTAATTGACATCATTTGAGTCAATAGGAGGTGTACCTGTGGATGTATTTCAAGGCCTACCTTCAAACTCAATGCCTCTTTGCTTGACATCAAGGGGAAATCAAAAGAAATCAGCCAAGACCTCAGAAAAAAAATGTGGACCTCCACAAGTCTGGTTCATCCTTGTGAGCAATTTCCAAACGCCTGAAGGTACCACGTTCAGCTGTACAAACAATATCACGTAAGTATAAACACCAATGGACCACGCAGCCGTCATACCGCTCAGCAATGAGACATGTTCTGTCTCCTAGAGATAAACGTACTTTGGCGCGAAAAGTGCAAATCAAGCCCAGAACAACAGCAAAGGACCTTGTGAAGATGCTGGAGAAAACAGGTACAAAATATTCTATATTCACAGTAAAACGAGTCCGATATCTACACAACCTGAAAGGCAGCTCAGCAAGAAAGAAGCAACTGCTCCAAAACCGCCATAAAAAAGCCAGACTACGGTTTGCAACTGCACATGGGGACAAAGATCGCACTTTTGGGAGAAATGTCCTCTGGTCTGATGAAACAAAAATAGAACTGTTTGGCCATAATGACCATCATTATGTTTGGAGGAAAAAGGAGGAGGCTTGCAAGCCGAAGAACTGTCACGGCCGTCGTTGAAGGAAGACCAAAGCGCAGCGTGGTGAGCGTACATTACTTTTTATTTGGATGATATCGCCAACAAAAACAATAAACAATACAAAAACGATCGCGAAGCTTAAGAGGGCTATAGTACCCCAAACAAAGACTACTTCCCACAAACACAAAAGGGAAAAAGGTTGCCTAAGTATGATTCCCAATCAGAGACAACGATAGACAGCTGTCCCTGATTGAGAACCATATCCGGCCAAAACAAAGTTATGTTGTGCTTCTGATTCAGTTCTCTTCCTTCTCAATCTCTCTCATAGTTGTTATCCGAAGGACAGAGAGCTCCAATGTCAGGCAAAATTAAGAGCTGGAGAGATGGAGAAAAACTCTCACTCTTTGCATGAGAGTACCTATATGTTACACCACTGATGACTCTCTGACACATAATTCCTTTATTGCTTTGTAACAAAACTGTAATAGCAATATATTAGGGAATCTAATGACATTTAATTGATATTGTGTAATAACCTGAGGTTAATGACATTATGTTGGTGTCCAGTGTGTGTGTGTGTGTGGGTGTGTGTTTGTGTGAGTGAGTGAGTGAGTGAGTGAGTGAGTGAGTGAGTGAGTGAGTGAGTGAGTGAGTGAGTGAGTGAGATATCACTAAAGTTTCTGTCTAGCAACAGAGATGCATTGGCTGTACAGATGTGTAAGAGACTCAGCATAGGAGAAAGGGTTAAATACTAGTGCTCGTGTGAATATGTTTTCGTTGATTCAGCTGTTCGAACCTTTGGGAAGAATAAACTTGGTTTAAGCTTTCACAGTGTCCGTCGAGTTCTTACTATTATAATTAGAACCTAACAGTAAGTATTAATTTGTGAATTTCCATCACCCTTTTCGTATCATATGCTACAAATTACAATTCGTATTATATGTTACGAATTTGCAAAATGTACAATATGTTTTTCCAAATGTATGATATGTTAGGTTAAAACTTCATGACGCACGGATCCCTTTAGCGGGATCATTTTCATCAACAACCGCTAAATTGCAGAGCGCCAAATTTTAAGAAATTGCTAAAAATATTTATATTCATGAAATCACAAGTGCAATATAGCAAAACACAGCTTAGCTTGTTGTTAATCCACCTGTCGTGTCAGATTTTGAAAATATGCTTTACAGCGAAAGCAATCCAAGCGTTTGTGTGAGTTTATCGATCACTAGGCAAAACATTAAGAACACCTAGCAGCAGTGTAGATTGGTCACGAAAGCCAGAAAAGCAATAAAATGAATCGCTTATCTTTGATGATCTTCGGATGTTTGCACTCACGAGACTCCCAGTTACACAATAAATGTTCCTTTTGTTCGATAAAGATTATTTTTATATATAAAAAACTCAATTTGTTTGGCGTGTTATGTTCAGTATTCCACAGCCTTAGACAGGTCATCAAGGCTTGACGAAAATTCCAAAGAGTATCCGTAAAGTTCGTGGAAACATGTCAAACGTTTTTTAATAATCAATCCTCAGGTTGTTTTTAACATCAATAATCGATAATATTTCAACCGGACTGTAAACTATTCAATACTGGAGAGAAAGAAAATGTCGAGCAACCAGTGTGAACTAATGGAGGGACATGGAGGGACATCCGTGTATCCACTGACGCGTTTTGATAAATCTCGCTCATTTTTCAAAATAAAAGCTTGAAACTATGTCTAAAGACTGTTCACATCCTGAGGAAGCCACAGGAAAAGGAATCTGGTTGATATCCCTTTAAATGGAGGAAAGGCAGGCAATGGAACAGGGATTTTTCAAAATAAGAGTCACTTCCGGGTTGGATTTTCTCAGGTTTTCGCCTGCAAAATCAGTTCTGTTATACTCACAGACAATATTTTGACAGTTTTGGAAACTTTAGAGTGTTTTCTATCCTACTCTGTCAATTATATGCATATTCTAGCATCTGGACCTGAGAAATAGGCAGCTTACAATGGGAACGTTATTTTTCCAAACATAGAAATTCTACCCCCTAGCTTCAAGAGGTTTTAAAGGGTTTAGGTAAGGGTTAACTAAAAGAGTTAAGGTTAGGGGAAGGGTTAGCTTAAAGGGTTAAGGTTAGGTTTAGCTAATATGTTAAGTAGTTTCAAAGTAGATAAAAAGTAGTAGAAAAGTTGCTAATTAGCTGAAATGCTAAAGTTGTCCGTGCTGAGATTTGAACTCGTAACCTTTGGGTTGCTAGACGTTCGCATTATACGCCTACCCATCCACCTCGAACAACCACCCACCTCGAACAACCATACATTTTACATTAAGTAACCATCTGTCTTACGTAACCATGCCAAACGTAACATATCATACTAATTTGGGTATTGAGGATTTATATTTACTATGTTACGTCTAGTCTATGAGACCAGGCTGGTAGGGGTGGTCTGCTCAAGACCTGCTGCCAATCACAACCCTTTTAGTGCCTTTGTTTAATGTACTTTAATTACATAGTACCATTACCCACACATTATGGGGACATGTCACTCAAAGAGTGTAATTTAACTTTCACTGGTTCTCTGCTTGGCCTTCAGTGCTCTCCCTATCTAGGACTTCATTCATGTTGAAAAATGTCAGTGTGCCACCTTGTGATATGATTCAAATTACATGTAGACTGGAAATAAGTTAGTGTTCTGAATAACAGCACACACAGAGAGAGGGAGAGAGAGGGAGAGAGAGAGAGCGAGGGAGAGAGAGAGAGAGAGAGAGAGAGAGAGAGAGAGAGAGAGAGAACAGCAACTGGAATCTGGACTCATAATCCAGGTCCTACCATTGTGAGAATAACAATTGTATAACTATGACACAATTGCCACACACACAGATACAAAAACACAGACAAAACACATGCGCGTACACACACACTTCTATGCCAAGGCTCGGGTCCAAAGTTCTGTGTAAACGTTTGAAACAGTTCTCTGAACAGAGACAAGCAGGTGGTATAGTAGCCTACGGTACTTTGGCATGAACCTTGATTGCAGTGACACAAAATGGTCCACTTCACAAACGTAGCAATAGCCAAAACATTGCATTTTAACAGTGAATGAATGTTGCAAAATATATGACAATTATTACTGCAGCCGTGAGCGATCCAAGCTGTGAATTTCACTACAAAGTATCCTGTGTATACACGGAGTAGAGCACGAGCCTATCCTACGGTCTTTCTTTTTCTTTTTAGAGGCAACATAAAGCATGAAAGACTGATTTACTTACAAAGACATTACAGCACTAATATCATAATCCCCGGGTCTTGGAAGGCGACTTCCGTGGGCCATGACTACTTTGAAGAAAACCATGTAGCTGCGACTTTCAAGTGAAAGTGTTTATCCAGAATCACTCCTCCACACCAAAGCTCCCCTCGTCTCCAGAGCGCACACTCACTTCCTGGTTACGCTCTAGGTTGAAGATGACAATAATTATATTTTTAGACCTAGGTTAAATTGACATTAACGCCTCAAAAGTTGTATACAACAAAACCACTGTTTTAGTAATTCAGGTTTATTAGTTATGCTGTCTACAGTATCAAGGCTAAATGCCGAGCTCTCTCAACATGAGACGGACTGATTTCTCAGCCAATGGCCTATCCACATGCAAGCTTTCCCACACCCTATACTCGTGATAGGAGGATGACGTGTTGTACATATGTAGGATCACCCTGTTGCAGGAGAAATATCCTGCAAAGCAGGATATTTCAAACTTGTAGTGTATTTGAAGTTTAATAGTCTTCTGAAGATTGTAATTTCCACTTTGAAATTTCAGTCTTGATTTTCATTCACCCCTACAAACATGTCCATTAATTATAATCCACATAATATTTCACATTTCCTTTATTGCAGGATTAATTCCCTGCTGTAGCAAACTGGCTCGAATTAAGATCCTACATATGTAGTAGCCTGTAGTAGTAACTGTAATAACACGACCCATACAAGAAAGATCGTAAACCTACTCAACCATAGACCCATGAAATCTCAGAATTTATAGAATTCGAATCAATTCACTTTAATTTCAAGCACAGCACGAGAAAAACAAGCCAAACCCAATGATCTGCTGAGCTGCCTGGAGGTTATTTAAAAAATATATTTATTATTTTATTTATTATTTTTTATTATCAACAATTTACATCGCTACATCAAACGTCTAACAAAACTAAACACAGGTATAAACATGAAAATACTAAATACATACATATATATATATATAAATAATAAATAAAAAATTATAATTTGAGTGCAATTGTATTCATTCTGAAAAAATCTCATTATAATGATTTAGGAATATGTTATTCTTGATGTTATTCATTCATAATGTCTTAACAAGATGATTCAATTAAATCAAAAATATTTTTAATATTGGTATGGAATTATGGAATTGTTGTTTGTGTATAAAGTTTTTGGCAACAAGAAATAAAAATTTCAATGGTCTTGTTATCATTGCAGTAGTAACATACTAATATACTATATCCTTCATGTCGAAAACATGGGTAGTGTTTAAAATGGTAAATAAGTATCCTGCAAGATTTTCCCAAATTTCTAATACAAATTTACATGAATAGATCAAGTGAGTCAGATTTTCACCTTATTTTTCACAGAAAACGCAGATATCATCAATAGCCACAAATTTGGACAGAATTACATGGATATATCTTATCCAGAATTTTAAAGTGCACTTCCTTCAATTTGTTAGGTATACAATATTTGTAAGGCATTAACAACGTTTTTTTCCAGACAATGTTAGGAATAAGCAAGTTCCAGAAAAATGTTCCTCTAATTAAAGTTGGTTCCGTGAATGGAAAATTTGTGTTATGTATTTATTACAACAAGATTTCTCAAGTAAGCCCACGCCTCCCAAACTGAGTTCTGGATAAGCTCTGTGAACATCACCAAATCTGTAGTTAGACCACTGGGAATGGCTTTGATCACAGAAATAAACTCTCTTAAAGGTATTGGAAACTCATTCAATGTTAGAAATTGTTTATATTCAAGAATATTACCCCTGTTGTCAAAAACATCAAGAACAAAGTCAATATTCCTCTCATGCCAGCTAGGGTAGAACAATTACTTATTCCTTACAGTTATGTCTGAATTATTCCACAAAATAGCTTTATGTGGGGGACAATTGTGCAGGAAACATATTTTCTGGACCATTAAAGCTTGTTGGTGAAACCTAGCCAATTTAGCTGGTGATCTTTCAGGAATATAATTACATTGCAGTAAAAACTGAAGACCTCCCAACCTTTACCTCCCACACATTGTTTGGAATGAAATACCAAATTGATTCTGTATTGACCAAACATCTTTTCAACCAATTGATCTTGAAAGTGTTATTTATGTCAACTAAATCCAACAGCTTCAGACCTCCTTCAACTCTTTTATTTGAGAGGACTGACTTTTTTAGTTTGTGAGACTTATTTTTCCAGATGAAGTCAAGAAAGGCCTTGTTGATCTCTTTACAGGCAGAGGGATTTACAAATAAAGATAACGAGGTGTACACAAAGCGAGACAGTTCCTCTGCCTTGGACAGAAGCACTCTCCCAAGTATATAAAGATCCCTTTGTAGCCAATACATTTTTTTACTGTCTAGTGAACCATGAGCAGCAGCCCAATGGAGCAGTTTCTATGGCTAATCACACGCAGAGCGGGGTACAGACAGACGACCAACTAACATAATAAATTATTTCTGATTTCTGTGCATAAAAATGAGCACGGGAGGGGAGTGATTCTTATCGGGACAGGATGGGAATGTTATAGAACTGTTGCAGGATCAGGACAATACAGGAAAAAACCTGACAGTACAAGACAGGACATGAATGGATTTTCACTCCCGTGTCAACTTCTTGCAGGGATGGAGGGAGAGGGAGAGAGAGAAGGAAAGAGCGAGAGGGAAGGTAATATTATGTTATTACTGTGTTACTGTGCTATCATGTATTATTATTGTGTGGTGGTGATAGACAACCCACCCCTGTCTCTGACTTTAATCTTTTGGATACAGGTTCCGCTCAGGTAAGCCCAACCATAAATGATCCGCGTTATCATCATACTGCAAGCCCGCAACAGGTAACCCTCATTGACTCTTGTTTAAATCCACATCTTTGTTCAAAGCGTAGGCCCAATGGTACAGTTTTAGACTATCTTGTATCTGAACCAATTCAAACTATCCCTTTGGTATTTTCAAATAAGGGGTTATCAACTGAGCATAGTATGCTTGTATTACAGACTGAAATCCTGCAGCTGCGTCATTGATTAATGTCAATGCCAGAAGTTTGATCTCGAAAATCTATTTTATTTGAACTCTGACCTCTCAAACCAACATGGACATTCTGGTAATATCTGAAACTTGGCTAAATAAGACTGCCGGATACAATTCGTCAAATACGTCATACTTCTTGAACTGTGTATCTGAGAATGATGAGAATCCAGCTGCCTTCTGGAATGTAGTCAAATCTCTGAAACAAAACTCTGTCCGTTCATTATTGTCGTGGTAATTTCCTGTATTACTAAATGAGGAGAGTGTACAAACCACACACAAGTCAGAGTTATATTTTAAAGTCCATCTTTAATTATATGAGCTTCACCATAGCCCTTTGACTCTCAGATCAATTCAGTGTCTATAAATTTATTATCTGAGAGTGCTTACAAAAGAATACTTAGTATATTTTATAGCCAAGATACACCCCTCTCAACTCACATGACGAACCACAGATCTTAGGAACTTCAAAAAGGGCCTTTTACTTAAAGAGGAGTAGCCCATAGCCAGATAACATTAGCAATAAATTATCGTTCAGTTTGGTCTCTTAGACGAGGTTCTACTTCTCGTTCTTGGTACTTCCTAGTACCAAAACATTACCTCATCTAATGGCATATATCAATTGTCAATTCTAGATATCCCCATCTCAAATACACCCCCTCCTGGACAAGCTCACGGAGGGGAGTGAGCCTCTAGGTCATATACTATGAAAGATAAGTGCAACATCAGAGGGGACATACAATGGTTCCAGACACTGCCATACTCCTCCCCCCAATGGGAAAAGGAGGGAGTGACTGGAGTACAGACATGGTGGAGCCCTTCACATGGTTTAGGAATAGTTACAGACACATTCACATATGAAGACAATTTTCAAACCTGACTTCTCCCTTTCTGATATTCTGCATATTACCAGACATGTAAAAGACAAGCCTGACCTCTCCCGCCTCTGGGCCCCAAGTGACTTTTCCCTAGAGAAGAAAGGAAAATGCAACTGCCAACAGTATAGTCCAAAAGA
Source organism: Salvelinus namaycush (assembly GCF_016432855.1). NCBI lineage: Eukaryota > Metazoa > Chordata > Actinopteri > Salmoniformes > Salmonidae > Salvelinus > Salvelinus namaycush. The sequence goes on from NC_052319.1 coordinate 32,801,353, forward strand.
AGACATTCTAATGAGAAGTATAAAGTAAATAAAACATATTATTTATCTATGTTACCTAACTAATTCTGATTCAGCTACGACATTATCCAAGTAGGTTATGACAACCTCTGGTCTCATAACAGATAAGATGGACATTTGTGGTGCTTTTAATAACCACTTTGCCTCAGCGGGCCACCTATTTGATAAAATAGCTTCTTAAAACTTTGATTGCAGCAGAGGAAGTCCTTTCCTCACCTCGAACCAGGTTGCAGGGAACAATACATTCCCAGATACACATTCCTCATTTTCATTCCAAGCATTTGATGTCTATGATGTACTAAGTGCCTTATTGAAGATCGATGTAAAACAATCCACTGGGTCTAACTCAATTGATCCATTTTTTGTTGTAGCTTTCTGCCCCACTAGTTGCAGAATCATTGATTGTCAAGTAAAACATATATTTTTTTACTTGACAATTGTTTCTGGGGTGATCCCTAAGATCTGTAAAACGGCAGCATTCCTCCCCCTAAACAAATGCGAAGATCCTTCTGACTTTGACAACTACCGTCTAATATCCAAGCAATCTTACCTTGCCAAAGTTTTAGAGTCCCTGGCGAACTCTCAGTTTAGAACGTTTTTTACTTCTCATTGTATTGTTAATGAGCACCAGTCTGGTTTAAGACCTGGACACAGCGCTGTTTCAGCAGCTCTGCTTGTCTTAGATGATCTGTTATATTGTTTAGATAATACAAATCATTGTGCTGCCTTATTTATTGACCTGTCAAAGGCATTTGATACGGTTGACCGTTTCTTACTTCTTCAAAGGTTATCTGAAATAGGCCTAGATCAGGCATCTTGCAATTGGTTCAATAACTACCGAACGGACAGGACACAATGTGACGATATCAAATCGAGTTTCCTCAATATTACAAAAGGTGTGTCGCAGGGGTAGATTTTGGGCACTGTTCTCTTCATTATTTATATAAATAATATTGGTCTATCTGTTGAAACCTGTAACATTCATCTCTGTGCGGATGATACAGTTATTTACTCCTGTGCCCACTCAGTACAGCAGGCCATTTATTACTTTCAGCATGGTTTTGACTGAATTCAAAAATTGCTTAACTGATCTTAAACTAGTGCTAAATGCTAATAAAACCAAGTTTATGTTGTTCTCTAGGTCTCGTAATATTGACCCTGATGACCTGCATATTTGCACATTAAGCCCAAATTGAGCAAGTTTCCCATTATACAGTTGAAGTCGGAAGTGTACATACACTTAGGCTGGAGTCATTAAAACTCGTTTTTCAACCACTCCGCACATTTCTTGTTAATAACAAACTATAGTTTTGGCAAATAGGTTAGGTCATCTACTTTGTGCATGATACAAGTCATCTTTCCAACAATTGTTTACAGACAGATTATTTTACTGTAGCACAATTCCAGTGGGTCAGAAGTTGACAAACACCAAGTTGACTGTGCCTTTAAACGGCATGGAAAATTCCAGAAAATGATGTCATTGCTTTAGAAGCTTCTGATAAGCTATTTGAGTCCTTTGAGTCAATTGGAGGTGTACCTGTGGATGTATTTCAAGGCCTACCTTCAAACTCAGTGCCTCTTTGCTTGACATCATGGGAAAATCTAAAGAAATCAGCCAAGACCTCAGAAAAAAAATGTGGACCTCCACAAGTCTGGTTCATCCTTGTGAGCAATTTCCAAACGCCTGAAGGTACCACGTTCAGCTGTACAAACAATATCACGTAAGTATAAACACCAATGGACCACGCAGCCGTCATACCGCTCAGCAATGAGACATGTTCTGTCTCCTAGAGATAAACGTACTTTGGCGCGAAAAGTGCAAATCAAGCCCAGAACAACAGCAAAGGACCTTGTGAAGATGCTGGAGAAAACAGGTACAAAATATTCTATATTCACAGTAAAACGAGTCCGATATCTACACAACCTGAAAGGCAGCTCAGCAAGAAAGAAGCAACTGCTCCAAAACCGCCATAAAAAAGCCAGACTACGGTTTGCAACTGCACATGGGGACAAAGATCGCACTTTTGGGAGAAATGTCCTCTGGTCTGATGAAACAAAAATAGAACTGTTTGGCCATAATGACCATCATTATGTTTGGAGGAAAAAGGAGGAGGCTTGCAAGCCGAAGAACTGTCACGGCCGTCGTTGAAGGAAGACCAAAGCGCAGCGTGGTGAGCGTACATTACTTTTTATTTGGATGATATCGCCAACAAAAACAATAAACAATACAAAAACGATCGCGAAGCTTAAGAGGGCTATAGTACCCCAAACAAAGACTACTTCCCACAAACACAAAAGGGAAAAAGGTTGCCTAAGTATGATTCCCAATCAGAGACAACGATAGACAGCTGTCCCTGATTGAGAACCATATCCGGCCAAAACAAAGTTATGTTGTGCTTCTGATTCAGTTCTCTTCCTTCTCAATCTCTCTCATAGTTGTTATCCGAAGGACAGAGAGCTCCAATGTCAGGCAAAATTAAGAGCTGGAGAGATGGAGAAAAACTCTCACTCTTTGCATGAGAGTACCTATATGTTACACCACTGATGACTCTCTGACACATAATTCCTTTATTGCTTTGTAACAAAACTGTAATAGCAATATATTAGGGAATCTAATGACATTTAATTGATATTGTGTAATAACCTGAGGTTAATGACATTATGTTGGTGTCCAGTGTGTGTGTGTGTGTGGGTGTGTGTTTGTGTGAGTGAGTGAGTGAGTGAGTGAGTGAGTGAGTGAGTGAGTGAGTGAGTGAGTGAGTGAGATATCACTAAAGTTTCTGTCTAGCAACAGAGATGCATTGGCTGTACAGATGTGTAAGAGACTCAGCATAGGAGAAAGGGTTAAATACTAGTGCTCGTGTGAATATGTTTTCGTTGATTCAGCTGTTCGAACCTTTGGGAAGAATAAACTTGGTTTAAGCTTTCACAGTGTCCGTCGAGTTCTTACTATTATAATTAGAACCTAACAGTAAGTATTAATTTGTGAATTTCCATCACCCTTTTCGTATCATATGCTACAAATTACAATTCGTATTATATGTTACGAATTTGCAAAATGTACAATATGTTTTTCCAAATGTATGATATGTTAGGTTAAAACTTCATGACGCACGGATCCCTTTAGCGGGATCATTTTCATCAACAACCGCTAAATTGCAGAGCGCCAAATTTTAAGAAATTGCTAAAAATATTTATATTCATGAAATCACAAGTGCAATATAGCAAAACACAGCTTAGCTTGTTGTTAATCCACCTGTCGTGTCAGATTTTGAAAATATGCTTTACAGCGAAAGCAATCCAAGCGTTTGTGTGAGTTTATCGATCACTAGGCAAAACATTAAGAACACCTAGCAGCAGTGTAGATTGGTCACGAAAGCCAGAAAAGCAATAAAATGAATCGCTTATCTTTGATGATCTTCGGATGTTTGCACTCACGAGACTCCCAGTTACACAATAAATGTTCCTTTTGTTCGATAAAGATTATTTTTATATATAAAAAACTCAATTTGTTTGGCGTGTTATGTTCAGTATTCCACAGCCTTAGACAGGTCATCAAGGCTTGACGAAAATTCCAAAGAGTATCCGTAAAGTTCGTGGAAACATGTCAAACGTTTTTTAATAATCAATCCTCAGGTTGTTTTTAACATCAATAATCGATAATATTTCAACCGGACTGTAAACTATTCAATACTGGAGAGAAAGAAAATGTCGAGCAACCAGTGTGAACTAATGGAGGGACATGGAGGGACATCCGTGTATCCACTGACGCGTTTTGATAAATCTCGCTCATTTTTCAAAATAAAAGCTTGAAACTATGTCTAAAGACTGTTCACATCCTGAGGAAGCCACAGGAAAAGGAATCTGGTTGATATCCCTTTAAATGGAGGAAAGGCAGGCAATGGAACAGGGATTTTTCAAAATAAGAGTCACTTCCGGGTTGGATTTTCTCAGGTTTTCGCCTGCAAAATCAGTTCTGTTATACTCACAGACAATATTTTGACAGTTTTGGAAACTTTAGAGTGTTTTCTATCCTACTCTGTCAATTATATGCATATTCTAGCATCTGGACCTGAGAAATAGGCAGCTTACAATGGGAACGTTATTTTTCCAAACATAGAAATTCTACCCCCTAGCTTCAAGAGGTTTTAAAGGGTTTAGGTAAGGGTTAACTAAAAGAGTTAAGGTTAGGGGAAGGGTTAGCTTAAAGGGTTAAGGTTAGGTTTAGCTAATATGTTAAGTAGTTTCAAAGTAGATAAAAAGTAGTAGAAAAGTTGCTAATTAGCTGAAATGCTAAAGTTGTCCGTGCTGAGATTTGAACTCGTAACCTTTGGGTTGCTAGACGTTCGCATTATACGCCTACCCATCCACCTCGAACAACCACCCACCTCGAACAACCATACATTTTACATTAAGTAACCATCTGTCTTACGTAACCATGCCAAACGTAACATATCATACTAATTTGGGTATTGAGGATTTATATTTACTATGTTACGTCTAGTCTATGAGACCAGGCTGGTAGGGGTGGTCTGCTCAAGACCTGCTGCCAATCACAACCCTTTTAGTGCCTTTGTTTAATGTACTTTAATTACATAGTACCATTACCCACACATTATGGGGACATGTCACTCAAAGAGTGTAATTTAACTTTCACTGGTTCTCTGCTTGGCCTTCAGTGCTCTCCCTATCTAGGACTTCATTCATGTTGAAAAATGTCAGTGTGCCACCTTGTGATATGATTCAAATTACATGTAGACTGGAAATAAGTTAGTGTTCTGAATAACAGCACACACAGAGAGAGGGAGAGAGAGGGAGAGAGAGAGAGCGAGGGAGAGAGAGAGAGAGAGAGAGAGAGAGAGAGAGAGAACAGCAACTGGAATCTGGACTCATAATCCAGGTCCTACCATTGTGAGAATAACAATTGTATAACTATGACACAATTGCCACACACACAGATACAAAAACACAGACAAAACACATGCGCGTACACACACACTTCTATGCCAAGGCTCGGGTCCAAAGTTCTGTGTAAACGTTTGAAACAGTTCTCTGAACAGAGACAAGCAGGTGGTATAGTAGCCTACGGTACTTTGGCATGAACCTTGATTGCAGTGACACAAAATGGTCCACTTCACAAACGTAGCAATAGCCAAAACATTGCATTTTAACAGTGAATGAATGTTGCAAAATATATGACAATTATTACTGCAGCCGTGAGCGATCCAAGCTGTGAATTTCACTACAAAGTATCCTGTGTATACACGGAGTAGAGCACGAGCCTATCCTACGGTCTTTCTTTTTCTTTTTAGAGGCAACATAAAGCATGAAAGACTGATTTACTTACAAAGACATTACAGCACTAATATCATAATCCCCGGGTCTTGGAAGGCGACTTCCGTGGGCCATGACTACTTTGAAGAAAACCATGTAGCTGCGACTTTCAAGTGAAAGTGTTTATCCAGAATCACTCCTCCACACCAAAGCTCCCCTCGTCTCCAGAGCGCACACTCACTTCCTGGTTACGCTCTAGGTTGAAGATGACAATAATTATATTTTTAGACCTAGGTTAAATTGACATTAACGCCTCAAAAGTTGTATACAACAAAACCACTGTTTTAGTAATTCAGGTTTATTAGTTATGCTGTCTACAGTATCAAGGCTAAATGCCGAGCTCTCTCAACATGAGACGGACTGATTTCTCAGCCAATGGCCTATCCACATGCAAGCTTTCCCACACCCTATACTCGTGATAGGAGGATGACGTGTTGTACATATGTAGGATCACCCTGTTGCAGGAGAAATATCCTGCAAAGCAGGATATTTCAAACTTGTAGTGTATTTGAAGTTTAATAGTCTTCTGAAGATTGTAATTTCCACTTTGAAATTTCAGTCTTGATTTTCATTCACCCCTACAAACATGTCCATTAATTATAATCCACATAATATTTCACATTTCCTTTATTGCAGGATTAATTCCCTGCTGTAGCAAACTGGCTCGAATTAAGATCCTACATATGTAGTAGCCTGTAGTAGTAACTGTAATAACACGACCCATACAAGAAAGATCGTAAACCTACTCAACCATAGACCCATGAAATCTCAGAATTTATAGAATTCGAATCAATTCACTTTAATTTCAAGCACAGCACGAGAAAAACAAGCCAAACCCAATGATCTGCTGAGCTGCCTGGAGGTTATTTAAAAAATATATTTATTATTTTATTTATTATTTTTTATTATCAACAATTTACATCGCTACATCAAACGTCTAACAAAACTAAACACAGGTATAAACATGAAAATACTAAATACATACATATATATATATATAAATAATAAATAAAAAATTATAATTTGAGTGCAATTGTATTCATTCTGAAAAAATCTCATTATAATGATTTAGGAATATGTTATTCTTGATGTTATTCATTCATAATGTCTTAACAAGATGATTCAATTAAATCAAAAATATTTTTAATATTGGTATGGAATTATGGAATTGTTGTTTGTGTATAAAGTTTTTGGCAACAAGAAATAAAAATTTCAATGGTCTTGTTATCATTGCAGTAGTAACATACTAATATACTATATCCTTCATGTCGAAAACATGGGTAGTGTTTAAAATGGTAAATAAGTATCCTGCAAGATTTTCCCAAATTTCTAATACAAATTTACATGAATAGATCAAGTGAGTCAGATTTTCACCTTATTTTTCACAGAAAACGCAGATATCATCAATAGCCACAAATTTGGACAGAATTACATGGATATATCTTATCCAGAATTTTAAAGTGCACTTCCTTCAATTTGTTAGGTATACAATATTTGTAAGGCATTAACAACGTTTTTTTCCAGACAATGTTAGGAATAAGCAAGTTCCAGAAAAATGTTCCTCTAATTAAAGTTGGTTCCGTGAATGGAAAATTTGTGTTATGTATTTATTACAACAAGATTTCTCAAGTAAGCCCACGCCTCCCAAACTGAGTTCTGGATAAGCTCTGTGAACATCACCAAATCTGTAGTTAGACCACTGGGAATGGCTTTGATCACAGAAATAAACTCTCTTAAAGGTATTGGAAACTCATTCAATGTTAGAAATTGTTTATATTCAAGAATATTACCCCTGTTGTCAAAAACATCAAGAACAAAGTCAATATTCCTCTCATGCCAGCTAGGGTAGAACAATTACTTATTCCTTACAGTTATGTCTGAATTATTCCACAAAATAGCTTTATGTGGGGGACAATTGTGCAGGAAACATATTTTCTGGACCATTAAAGCTTGTTGGTGAAACCTAGCCAATTTAGCTGGTGATCTTTCAGGAATATAATTACATTGCAGTAAAAACTGAAGACCTCCCAACCTTTACCTCCCACACATTGTTTGGAATGAAATACCAAATTGATTCTGTATTGACCAAACATCTTTTCAACCAATTGATCTTGAAAGTGTTATTTATGTCAACTAAATCCAACAGCTTCAGACCTCCTTCAACTCTTTTATTTGAGAGGACTGACTTTTTTAGTTTGTGAGACTTATTTTTCCAGATGAAGTCAAGAAAGGCCTTGTTGATCTCTTTACAGGCAGAGGGATTTACAAATAAAGATAACGAGGTGTACACAAAGCGAGACAGTTCCTCTGCCTTGGACAGAAGCACTCTCCCAAGTATATAAAGATCCCTTTGTAGCCAATACATTTTTTTACTGTCTAGTGAACCATGAGCAGCAGCCCAATGGAGCAGTTTCTATGGCTAATCACACGCAGAGCGGGGGACAGACAGACGACCAACTAACATAATAAATTATTTCTGATTTCTGTGCATAAAAATGAGCACGGGAGGGGAGTGATTCTTATCGGGACAGGATGGGAATGTTATAGAACTGTTGCAGGATCAGGACAATACAGGAAAAAACCTGACAGTACAAGACAGGACATGAATGGATTTTCACTCCCGTGTCAACTTCTTGCAGGGATGGAGGGAGAGGGAGAGAGAGAAGGAAAGAGCGAGAGGGAAGGTAATATTATGTTATTACTGTGTTACTGTGCTATCATGTATTATTATTGTGTGGTGGTGATAGACAACCCACCCCTGTCTCTGACTTTAATCTTTTGGATACAGGTTCCGCTCAGGTAAGCCCAACCATAAATGATCCGCGTTATCATCATACTGCAAGCCCGCAACAGGTAACCCTCATTGACTCTTGTTTAAATCCACATCTTTGTTCAAAGCGTAGGCCCAATGGTACAGTTTTAGACTATCTTGTATCTGAACCAATTCAAACTATCCCTTTGGTATTTTCAAATAAGGGGTTATCAACTGAGCATAGTATGCTTGTATTACAGACTGAAATCCTGCAGCTGCGTCATTGATTAATGTCAATGCCAGAAGTTTGATCTCGAAAATCTATTTTATTTGAACTCTGACCTCTCAAACCAACATGGACATTCTGGTAATATCTGAAACTTGGCTAAATAAGACTGCCGGATACAATTCGTCAAATACGTCATACTTCTTGAACTGTGTATCTGAGAATGATGAGAATCCAGCTGCCTTCTGGAATGTAGTCAAATCTCTGAAACAAAACTCTGTCCGTTCATTATTGTCGTGGTAATTTCCTGTATTACTAAATGAGGAGAGTGTACAAACCACACACAAGTCAGAGTTATATTTTAAAGTCCATCTTTAATTATATGAGCTTCACCATAGCCCTTTGACTCTCAGATCAATTCAGTGTCTATAAATTTATTATCTGAGAGTGCTTACAAAAGAATACTTAGTATATTTTATAGCCAAGATACACCCCTCTCAACTCACATGACGAACCACAGATCTTAGGAACTTCAAAAAGGGCCTTTTACTTAAAGAGGAGTAGCCCATAGCCAGATAACATTAGCAATAAATTATCGTTCAGTTTGGTCTCTTAGACGAGGTTCTACTTCTCGTTCTTGGTACTTCCTAGTACCAAAACATTACCTCATCTAATGGCATATATCAATTGTCAATTCTAGATATCCCCATCTCAAATACACCCCCTCCTGGACAAGCTCACGGAGGGGAGTGAGCCTCTAGGTCATATACTATGAAAGATAAGTGCAACATCAGAGGGGACATACAATGGTTCCAGACACTGCCATACTCCTCCCCCCAATGGGAAAAGGAGGGAGTGACTGGAGTACAGACATGGTGGAGCCCTTCACATGGTTTAGGAATAGTTACAGACACATTCACATATGAAGACAATTTTCAAACCTGACTTCTCCCTTTCTGATATTCTGCATATTACCAGACATGTAAAAGACAAGCCTGACCTCTCCCGCCTCTGGGCCCCAAGTGACTTTTCCCTAGAGAAGAAAGGAAAATGCAACTGCCAACAGTATAGTCCAAAAGAAGACATTCTAATGAGAAGTATAAAGTAAATAAAACATATTATTTATCTATGTTACCTAACTAATTCTGATTCAGCTACGACATTATCCAAGTAGGTTATGACAACCTCTGGTCTCATAACAGATAAGATGGACATTTGTGGTGCTTTTAATAACCACTTTGCCTCAGCGGGCCACCTATTTGATAAAATAGCTTCTTAAAACTTTGATTGCAGCAGAGGAAGTCCTTTCCTCACCTCGAACCAGGTTGCAGGGAACAATACATTCCCAGATACACATTCCTCATTTTCATTCCAAGCATTTGATGTCTATGATGTACTAAGTGCCTTATTGAAGATCGATGTAAAACAATCCACTGGGTCTAACTCAATTGATCCATTTTTTGTTGTAGCTTTCTGCCCCACTAGTTGCAGAATCATTGATTGTCAAGTAAAACATATATTTTTTTACTTGACAATTGTTTCTGGGGTGATCCCTAAGATCTGTAAAACGGCAGCATTCCTCCCCCTAAACAAATGCGAAGATCCTTCTGACTTTGACAACTACCGTCTAATATCCAAGCAATCTTACCTTGCCAAAGTTTTAGAGTCCCTGGCGAACTCTCAGTTTAGAACGTTTTTTACTTCTCATTGTATTGTTAATGAGCACCAGTCTGGTTTAAGACCTGGACACAGCGCTGTTTCAGCAGCTCTGCTTGTCTTAGATGATCTGTTATATTGTTTAGATAATACAAATCATTGTGCTGCCTTATTTATTGACCTGTCAAAGGCATTTGATACGGTTGACCGTTTCTTACTTCTTCAAAGGTTATCTGAAATAGGCCTAGATCAGGCATCTTGCAATTGGTTCAATAACTACCGAACGGACAGGACACAATGTGACGATATCAAATCGAGTTTCCTCAATATTACAAAAGGTGTGTCGCAGGGGTAGATTTTGGGCACTGTTCTCTTCATTATTTATATAAATAATATTGGTCTATCTGTTGAAACCTGTAACATTCATCTCTGTGCGGATGATACAGTTATTTACTCCTGTGCCCACTCAGTACAGCAGGCCATTTATTACTTTCAGCATGGTTTTGACTGAATTCAAAAATTGCTTAACTGATCTTAAACTAGTGCTAAATGCTAATAAAACCAAGTTTATGTTGTTCTCTAGGTCTCGTAATATTGACCCTGATGACCTGCATATTTGCACATTAAGCCCAAATTGAGCAAGTTTCCCATTATACAGTTGAAGTCGGAAGTGTACATACACTTAGGCTGGAGTCATTAAAACTCGTTTTTCAACCACTCCGCACATTTCTTGTTAATAACAAACTATAGTTTTGGCAAATAGGTTAGGTCATCTACTTTGTGCATGATACAAGTCATCTTTCCAACAATTGTTTACAGACAGATTATTTTACTGTAGCACAATTCCAGTGGGTCAGAAGTTGACAAACACCAAGTTGACTGTGCCTTTAAACGGCATGGAAAATTCCAGAAAATGATGTCATTGCTTTAGAAGCTTCTGATAAGCTATTTGAGTCCTTTGAGTCAATTGGAGGTGTACCTGTGGATGTATTTCAAGGCCTACCTTCAAACTCAGTGCCTCTTTGCTTGACATCATGGGAAAATCTAAAGAAATCAGCCAAGACCTCAGAAAAGAAATATGGACGTCCACAAGTCTGGTTCATCCTTGGGAGCAATTTCCAAACGCCTGAAGGTACCACATTCATCTGTACAAACAATAGCACGTAAGTATAAACACCAATGGACCACGCAACCGTCATACCGTTCAGTAATGAGACACGTTCTGTCTCCTAGAGATGAACGTACTTTGGTGCGAAAAGTGCAACTCAATCCCAGAACAACAGCAAAAGGACCTTGTGAAGATGCTGGAGGAAACAGGTACAAAAGTATCTATATTCACAGTAAAAAAAAGTCCTATATCTGCACAACCTGAAAGGCCGCTCAGCAAGAAAGAAGCAACTGCTCCAAAACCGCCATAAAAAAGCCAGACTACAGTTTGCAACTGCACATGGGGACAAAGATCGTACTTTTTGGAGAAATGTCCTCAGGTCTGATGAAACAAAAATAGAACTGTTTGGCCACAATGACCATCGTTATGTTTGAAGGAAAAAGGGGGAGGCTTGCAAGCCGAAGAACACCATCCCAGCCGTGAAGCACGGGTGTGGCAGCATCATGTTGTGGGGGTGTTTTGCTGCAGGAGGGACTTGTGCACTTCACAAGATGGATGGCAAGGGCCTCCCGGGTGGTGCAGTGGTCTGAGGCACTGCATCGCAGTGCTAGCTGTACCACCAGAGATTCTGGGTTCGTGCCCAAGCTCTGTCGCAGCTGGCCGCGACCGGGAGGCCCATGGGGTGGCGCACAATTGGCCCAGCGTCGTCCGGGTTAGGGAGGGTTTGGCCGGCAGGGATATCCTTGTCTCATCGCGCACTAGCGACTCTTGTGGCGGGCCGGGTGCAGTGCACGCTGACCAGGTCGCCAGGTGTACAGTGTTTCCTCCGACACATTGGTGCGGCTGGCTTCCGGGTTGGATGTGCATTGTGTCAAGAAGCAGTGGTTGGGTTGTGTTTCGGAGGACGCATGGCTCTCGACCTTCGCCTCTCCCGAGTCCGTACGGGAGTTGCAGCGATGAGACAAGACTGTAACTACTACCAATTGGGGAGAAAAAAGGATGTAAAAAAAATAAAAAATAGATGGCATCATGAGGTAGGAACATTATGTGGATATATTGTAGCAACACCTCAAGACATCAGTCAGGAAGTTAAAGCTTGGTCGCAAATGGGTCTTTCAAATGGACAATGACCCCAAGCAAACTTCCAAAGTTATGGCAAAATGGCTTAAGGTCAACAAAGTCAAGGTATTGGAGTGGTCATCACAAAGCCCTGACCTCAATCCTATAGCAAATTTGTGTGCAGAGCTGAAAAAGTGTGTGGGAGCAAGGAGGCCTACAAACCTGACTCAGTTACACCAGTTCTGTCAGGAGGAATGGTTCAAAATTCACCCAACTTATTGTGGGAAGCTTGTGGAAGGCTACCCAAAACGTTTGACCCAAGTTAAACAATTTAAAGGCAATGCTGACAAATACTAATTGAGTGTATGTAAACTTCTGACCCACTGGGAATGTGATGAAAGAAATAAAAGCTGACATAAATCCTTCTCTCTACTATTATTCTGACATTTAACATTCTTAAAATAAAGTGGTGATCCTAACTGACCTAAGACAGAGAGTTCTTACTAGGTTTAAATGTCAGAATTTGTGAAAAACTGAGTTTAAATGTATTTGGCTTCCGACTTCAACTTTAAGTACTTGGGTATTTGGAATGATGAAAAGTACTATTTTAAAACTGACAGAAATCAGATTGGTTTTAGATTTGTTTCTTTTATAGAAATAAGTCCTCCCTCACGTTGGAAAGTAGAAGGAAAATTGTTCAAGCAATGCTTCTCCCAGTACTTGATTATTGTAATATAATCTACATGAATGCGGCAGCCTCTGCTTTAAAACCTTTAGATTCAGTCTATCATTCAGCACTGCGTTTTTTTCCTACACATCACTGCATTTTGTATAGTTCTGTTGGCTGGGAGTCTCTGACTACTAGACAGATATATAAAGTGGTTTTTCAGAGACTCCCCCACTACCTCAACTCAAGTATTAACTGGCGATACAGCTGTTTTCAGAACCCCTCTCTGGACTGGCTGGTTCTGGAGGTCCTGCGGGTCTCCACTGACCTGGGGAAAAGTGCTTTTGTTTTTATGCCCCCAGCTCATGGAAAAGCCTACAGGTCATCTTGAAATTAGACTCGCTTGTCTCCATTTGACAGTTGAGATCGAGTTTAAGGGAGGTGATATGTGAGAGCTGTGTTTGTTTGGATTAATCTTGTTATTTTATTGATATTATTTATTGTATGTTCATGTTCACAGGGCTCCCTGTGAGACCCTGGTCTCAACTTTTTATTTAATTTTTTATTTAACCTTTATTTAACCAGGAACGCCAGCTGAGAACAAGTTCTCATTTACAACTGCAACCTGGCCAAGATAAAGCAAAGCAGTGTGACAATAAGAACAACACAGAGTTGCACATGGGATAAACAAACGTACAGTCAGTAACACAATAGATATATATATATATATATCTATGTACAGTGTGTGTAAATGTAGTAAGATTAAGGAGGTAAGGCAATAAATACGCCATAGTGGCGAAATAATTATAATTTATCATTAACACTGGAGTGATAGATGTGCAGATGATGATGTGCAAGTAGAGATACTGGTGTGCAAAAGACCCCCCCCAAAAAATATATATAACAAAATGGGGATGAGGTAGTTGGGTGTGCTATTTACAGATGGGCTGTGTACAGGTACAGTGATAGGTAAGCTTCTCTTACAACTGATGCTTAAAGTTAGAGAGGGAGATATGTCTCCAGCTTCAGTGATTTTTGCAGTTCGTTCCAGTCATTGGCAGCAGAGAACTGGAAGGAAAGGTGACCAAAGGGGATGTTGGCTTTGGGGATGACCAGTGAAATATAGCTGCTGAAGTGCATGCTACGGGTGGGTGCTGCTATGGTGACCAGATAAGGCGGGGCTTTACCAAGCAAAGACTTATAGATGAACTGGAGCCAGTGGGTTTGGCGACGAATATGTAGCGAGGGTCAGGCAACGAGAGCATACAGGTCACAGTGGTGGGTAGTATATGGGGTTTTGGTGACAAAACAGATGGCACTGTGATAGACTACATCCAATTTGCTGAGTAGAGTGTTGGAGGCTATTTTGTAAATGACATCGCCAAAGTCAAGGATCGGTAGGATAGTCAGTTTTACAAGGGTATGTTTGGCAGCATGAGTGAAGGAGGCTTTGTTGCGAAATAGGAAGCTGATTCTAGATTTAATTTTGGATTGGAGATGCTTAATGTGAGTCTGGAAGGAGAGTTTACAGTCTAACCAGACACCTAGGTATTTGTAGTTGTTCACATATTCTAAGTCAGAACCGTCCAGAGTAGTGATGCTAGTCGGTCGGGCGGGTGTGGGCAGCAATCGGTTGAAGAGCATGCATTTAGTTTTACTTGCATTTAAAAGCAGTTGGAAGCCACGGAAGTAGTGTTGTATGGCATTGAAGCACGGTTGGAGGTTTGTTAACCTGTTTGGGCTGCAGGGGGAGTATTGAGTAGCCAGATAAAAGGTGCCCATTTCAAACGGCCTCGTACTCAATTCTTGCTCGTACAATATGCATATTATTATTATTATTGGATAGAAAACACTCTCTAGTTTCTAAAACCGTTTGAATTATATCTGTGAGTCAAACAGAACTCATTTGGCACAAACTTCCTGACCAGGAAGTGGAAAATCTGAAATCGATGCTCTGTTCTACTTCCTGCCTATACATGGGCATGATACGTAAGAGTCTACGTGCACTTCATACACCTTCCCCTGGATGTCAAGAGGCGGTGAGAGAAGAAATTTCGTGTTTATCTTGGTCTGAGGTGGAATAAAAGCTCTTTGTATGACGTGACCGTCCATTTTCTGTTTTCTGGAGCGCGCGAAAGGGGACATGGATTTGCCTTCTGTTTAGCTGTCGTTATGGACGACTAATATCTCCGGCTATGATTTTATTTGATACATGTGACCATATCATCGTAAAGTATGTTTTTTCAATATAGTTTCATCAGATTATTGAACATTTTTCGGGAGTTTTGCCGTGTTCCGTTCTCTTCCGTTTGTTGACTTGGAGAGCTTTGTGCCACTTGGCAAGTGCGCGTGCTAAATCGAGAGGGAAAATGAACGTTTTAAATCCAAACAACAACTGTTCTTGACAAAGGACACCTTCTACAACATTCTGATGGAAGATCACCAAAAGTAAGAAACATTTTATGATGCTAATTCATATATCTGTCGTGCATGTGAATTAGTCGTGGGCGCCCAACTTTGGGGTACTCAGATATACCGAAGCTGGATGTCGTAATGAAGTTATTTTTTAGAATTCTAACACTGCGATTTCATTAAGAACTAATGGATCTATCATTTCCTATACAACATGTATTTTTTACTTATGTTTATGAATAGCTATTTGGTCAGAATATGTGTGTCAGAAAACGTGTCAGAAAAATATCGTTGCTGTTTAGACGTTGTGGAAAAAGTAGCTAAGTTAGCACAATGTGTAACCACTGATTTCAGCTCTAAATATGCACATTTTCGAACAAAACATAAGTGTATGTATAACCTGATGTTATAGGACTGTCATCTGATGAAGAAAATCAAGGTTAGTCAAAAATGATATATCTTTTGCTTGTTTGTTACGATCGCTAACTTTTGCTACTGGGAAATTGCTTGTGTTTTTGGCTATTGTGGTAAGCTAATATAACGCTCTATTGTGTTTTCGCTGTAAAACACTTAATAAATCGGAAATATTGTCTGGAATCACAAGATGCCTGTCTTTCAATTGCTGAACACTATGTATTTTTCAGAAATGTTTTATGATGAGTATTTAGTTATTTGGCGTTGGTGTCTGTAATTATTCTGTCTGCTTTCGGTGCAATTTCTGATTGTAGCTGCAATGTAAACTATGATTTATACCTGAAATATGCACATTTTTCTAACAAAACATATGCTATACAATAAATATGTTATCAGACTGTCATCTGATGAAGTTGTTTCTTGGTTAGTGGCTATTTATATCTTTATTTGGACGAATTTGTGATAGCCACTGATGGAGTAAAAAACTGGTGGAGTAAAAAAAGTGGTGTCTTTTGCTAACGTGGTTAGCTAATAGATTTACATATTGTGTCTTCCCTGTAAAACATTTTAAAAATCGGACATGTTGGCTGGATTCACAAGATGTGTACCTTTCATATGCTGTATTGGACTTGTTAATGTGTGAAAGTTAAATATTTAAAAAAAATATCTTTTGAATTTCGCGCCCTGCACTTTGAGCTGGCTGTTGTCATAAGTGTACCGACATCGGGCTGCAGCCATAAGAAGTTAACACAGCGTCCAAAGAAGGGCCAGACGTATACAGAATGGTGTCGTCTGCATAGAGGTGGATCAGAGAATCACCAGCAGCAAGAGCGACATCATTGATATATACAGAGAAAAGAGTCGGCCCGAGAATTGAACCCTGTGGCACACCCATAGAGACTGTCAGAGGTCCGGACAACAGGCCCTCCGATTTGACACACTGAACTCTGTCTGAGAAGTAGTTGGTGAACCAGGCGAGGCAGTCAATTGAGAAACCAAGGCTATTGAGTCTGCCGATAAGAATACGGTGACTGGCAGAGTCGAAAGCCTTGGTCAGGTCGATGAAGACGGCTGCACAGTACTGTCTTTTATCGATGGCGGTTATGATATAATTTAGGACCTTGAGTGTGGCTGAGGTGCACCCATAACCAGCTCGGAAACCAGATTGCATAGTGGAGAAGGTACGGTGGGATTCGAAATGGTTGGTGATCTGTTTGTTAACTTGGATTTCGAAGATTTTAGAAAGGCAGGGCAGGATGGATATAGGTCTATAACAGGTTGGGTCGAGAGTGTCTCCCCCTTTGAAGAGGGGGATGACCGCGGCAGCTTTCCAATCTTTGGGGATCTCAGACGACACGAAAGAGAGGTTGAACAAGTTAGTAATAGGGGTTGCAACAATTTCGGTGGATAATTTTAGAAAGAGAGAGAGATTGTCTAGCCCAGCTGATTTGTAGGTATCCAGATTTTGCAGCTCTTTCAGAACATCAGCTGTCTGGATTTGTGTGAAGGAGAAGGGGAGGGGGGAGGGGACATGGGCAAGTTGCTGTGGGGGGTGCAGAGCTGTTGATCTGGGTAGGGGTAGCCAGATGGAAAGCATGGCCAGCCGTAGAAAAATGCTTATTGAAATGATCAATTATCGTAGATTTATCGCTGGTGACAGTGTTTTTAAAAAATGTATAATTATACTTTTTTTTAAAGTTATTGAATATTCGAAACATACAATATACTTGCAGTGAAGCCGCTCAACAACTACATCATACCAGTCATCCAACAGATTCCCATTCAGAGTGACACACAGAAGCATCCAGGGTCATTGCCCTGCTCAAGGGCACATTGACCGATCTACCACCAGTCCAAAAAACGTGAACCTGAACCCTCCAAGATCCCCTCACAGTTCCCCAATAGCTGTCCCTCAACCATTCGAGACCCCTCCCACAGTACCCCCCAGGAAGAAAAAATAAAAATAAAAAATACAATTAATTCCATTCCCCACCCTCAAGAGCCCCCCCAATGCACCAACAACCAAGAGAATGAACTAAAGAGAAAAAAGGAAAAGACAGAAGAATACAGCAAACAACAATGCAATAAAATAATAAAACAAAATAATACATTTTAAACAAAGGACATCAAGGACAACTAAAATCATAACAGCAATGCCAACTCTATATGTTTGTGTACGTCTGGGACTATTACATGTATGTGTCTGTTCTTGTATGTGTTTATTTGAATGAGAGTGTGTGTATATGCATGTGTACAAACACCTGCACGGCATCAGCCTCAGGCAAACCGGCATTAGCTGTAAAAACACTGTCACTTAGTGTCATTCAAATGTACTTTTTATTATGTTTTATTTAGACTTTTTAAATGTATTTTTTACTTTTATCTTTTTACCATCATTCTATCTCCCACACAGCAACTCCACTCCCACTTGTCTCCAATTCCACATACCAACCCTCAGCTTCCCTCAGCCCACCCCATCTATCTCTGCTGGCCACCCACTTCGGGTTTCTACGCAACACATACCTTTCAACTATGCTGTGATGTTTAACGTACAATTTCAATCTATCTAATCAAATAGAATCCACAGATTGCGAGTTGAAGATAAATACTTTTACTAAGAGTATTGGTATATTTGTAATTGACTGACCCGGTCTCTTCAGATCTCATAACAGTACTATTTCTAGGGTCAATTCTAGATCAATGCTTTGCATTATCAGCCATTCCTGAGCCTAAGACTAGAAACAGGCTACCTGAGGGCAATACCAAAATAAATGGTATATTGATTCTGTATCCTCACAACAAAATCTGCAGAGCTTCGATGATTTTATGCCCCAAATATTCCATCATTTTGTTAGTGGCAAGAATTCTACATAATAATTTTAGCTGAAAAGCACGAAGTCTTGAATCTTGCTTTGTTTTATATATCAACTCGTACCATGGAATCGGTACATCAAAAATCTCTTCCCAACTATTTTGCAATCTGTATGGCACAGTTGTCAACATCCTGGTCCTCAAATGAAACTGGTGTACTTTCCGATTTATGCTATTTTTATTCCTCTGCCAGTTTTGATCCTTTATATTGGGCAGACAGACCAGTTCCCTATCTCCTCCCGCTGCCACCTGCCTCCTCCATTTTTGGGGTAATGCTGTAATCAATTGGTTGTACTCTTGAATTGAGCAGACCTTCCTGTATAATTCTGATAACTCCATGAAGAACATAACTCTACTATTCCAATTTACAATATCATTTAAGAACAAAATATCATTTTCAAACATATTTCCCATAAATACAGATATTTTATCAACCAGCACATTTGAGTTCAGCCATAATATTTGTTGTAATATTTGTTCTATCTTTTCAGGGAGTGTCACGCCCTGGCCTTAGTATTCTTTGTTTTCTTAATTATTTTAGTTAGGTCAGGGTGTGACATGGGGAATGTGTGTTTTTTGTAGTGTCTAGGGTGGTTGTAAGGTTTAGGGGGTTTATTAGAGTAGTTGGGTTTATGTTTAGTATAGAAGTCTAGCTGTGTCTATGGTTGAGTGTATGTTTCTAGGTATGTCTATGGTTGCCTGAGTGGCTCTCAATCAGAGACAGATGTCTTTCATTTGTCTCTGATTGGGAGCCATATTTAAGGCAGCCATAGGCATCATGCATTTGTGGGTAATTGTCTATGTTATACGTCTGTAGCCTGTGTGTGCACTACGTTCATAGCTTCACGGTCGTTTGTTTGTTTTGTTAGTTTTTTTGTAAGAGTGTTTCTTTTCGTGTTACGTCTTCGTCATCAATATTAAAAGGAAGATGTATTTCTCACACGCTGCGCCTTGGTCCAATCTCTCTTATCAAGACGATCGTGACAGGGAGATGAAATTTCAATTGTAGCCAGCTCTGCAATGCTTGTTTGAAAAAGAGAGATACTTTGAAAAAAGTATAATTTGAAATTAATCGAAAATGCGACATGGCAATCTGCACAACTTGAGAACCATTTAGGGTTCAAATAAAACTGTTGAATGAGTGAAGCTTTTAGAGAGAGGTTTAGTGCTTTTATATTTAATTATCTCAACCCACCCAATTCATATTCATTATATCAATAGGCATGTTTTATTTTGTCTGGTTTAGCGTCCCAGATAAAGCAAAATATTTTTTGCTCATATGATTTGAAAAACGAATCATCAGGAGTAGGCAGCGCCATAAAGTAAGTGAGTAAACTGAGATATGACTAAGGAGTTAATCAGGGCAATTTTTCCATAAATAGGTATTTACCTCTCCATGGTTGCAGGATCTTGTCGATTTTTTACAAGTTTTCTATTGAAATTCATTGTGGAGAGCTTATTTATATATTTTGTGATATGAATACTGAGTATGTCAACTTCACCATCAGCCCATTTTATAGGTAAACTGCAGGGTAATGTAAAAGTTGTATTTTTTAAGAATCCAATACGTAATATTGTACACTTATAATTAGGTTTTAGTCCAGAGAGTACAGAAAAGCTATCTAGATCTTCAATGAGACATTGCAGTGATCCAGCTTGCGGACGTAATATAAAACTTGAGTCATCGGCATACATGGACACCTTTGTTTTTAAGCCTTGGATTTCTAATCCTCTAATGTTGTTATTGGATCTGATTTTAATAGCTAGCATTTCGATGGCCATTACTAATAGATATGGTGACAGCGGACACCCTTTTTAACTCCTCTTGACAATTCAAAACTCCCTGAGAAGTAGCCGTTATTTACTATTTTCCAACTGGGGTTGCTATACATTATTTTTACCCATTTTATAAAAGAATTACCGAAATTGAAAAAATCCAGGCATTTATAAATAAAATCCAGTCTTAATTTATCAAATGCCTTTTCAAAATACGCTATAAATACCATTCCTGGCTTCCTATATGTTTCATGATGTTCTATTATTTCTAGTAGTTGTCGTATATTATCTCCAATGTATCGTCCATGTAGAAAACCTGTCTGATCAGGATGAACAATACCTAGTAAAACACTTTTAATTCTGAGTGCTATGCATTTTGCTAGTATTTTTGCCTGACAACACTGAAGTGTAAGGGGCCTCCAGTTTTTTAGATAAACTGGGTCTTTATATTTGCCTTCTGGGTCTTTTTTAATAATAGAGAAATCAGACCTTCCTGCTGAGTACCTGACAGACAACCATTTCTATAGGAGTAGTTATAACAATCTAACAATGGAGCTTTTAGTATATCAAAAAATACTTGATATACCTCTACCGGTATGCCATCAAGCCCTGGGGTTTTTCCAGACTGAAAGGATTTAATAGTCTCAAAAAGTTATTCCTCTGTAATTTGGCCTTCGCACTGATCTTTCTGTACATTTGTTAATTTTCAATTTTCTATATTATTTGGAAAGAATTCCTTACCATAATCTTCATTCAGTGGGAGAGGATGAGACGGAAAAGAGAACATCTGCCTAAAATAATTAGCTTCCTCTTTTAAAATATCATTCGGAGAATCATAGATGACTCCGTCTTCAGTAACGAGTTTCTGCAAATTATTTTTGTTAGCGTTCCTGTTTTGGAGATTCTAAAATAATTTTGTGCATTTTTCTCCATATTCCATCCAGTTCGCTTTATTTTTTGTAATAGATTACATTAGATCGTTCTTGAATAAGTTCCTCAAGTTCTTTTTGTTTTTCCTCTAACTTATTTTGTATCTCTGTAGTATCGTTTTTATTGCTATCTACCTGTACTATTAGTTCATGGATTTCCCTTGTTAGTCTTGTCTCTTTAGCCAGAAACTGCTTTCTTTTTAAATGATTGATGAAAATTGAATTGAATGACCCCTGAAGGTACATTTAAAGGTATCCCAAACAATAAGGGGATTTGCTGAACCTTTATTATACTGCAAAATTCAGTTATAAATGATTTTGTCTTAGTTACAAATAGTTGTCCTCCAGTAAACTTAGATAAAATTTCCAATATCCCCGTCCACGTGGAAAATATATAATAGTTATGTGAATTCCAATTAGATGATGATCCGATGGCATTCTGTCCCCTATTAAAACGTTTTTAACATTTTATTTTAAGAGATAAAGAGACAAGAATTCAAGACGACTAGCTTGATTAAGTCTCCTCCATGTATATCTCACTAGGTCGGGGTTTTTTAGTCTCCAAATATCCACTATTTCTAATGTGTCCATAATATGTGATTTCCTTAAGGGCACAGTGATGATAGTCTGTAGAGTGATTACCTTTACGGCCCATTGAGGTACTTAACACTGTGTTATAGTTTTTTACCATAATGATTAGATCATTTGTTGCCTGTGAGTTAGGAACCAATATACACAGGCAGTTAGGAAAGCAAAGGCTAGCTTTTCAAACAGAAATGTGCATCCTGTAGCACAAACTCCAAAAAGTTATGGGACACTGTAAAGTCCATGGAGAATAAGAGCACCTCCTCCCAGCTGCCCACTGCACTGAGGCTAGGAAACACTGTCACCACCGATAAATCCACGATAATTCAGAATTTCAATAAGCATTTTTCTACGGCTGGCCATGCTTTCCACCTGGCTACTCCTACCCCGGTCATCAGCCCTGCACCCCCCACAGCAACTTGCCCAAGCCTCCCCATTTCTCCTTCACCCAAATCCAGATAGCTGATGTTCTGAAAGAGCTGCAAAGTCTGGACCCCTACAAATCAGCTGGGCTAAACAATCTGGACCCTCTCTTTCTAAAATGATCTGCCAAAATTGTTCCAACCCTTATTACTAGCCTGTTCAACTTCTCTTTCGTATCGTCTGAGATCCCCAAAGATTGGAAAGCTGCCGCGATCACCCCCCTCTTCAAAGGTGGAGACACTCTATAACAAAACTGCTACAGACCTACGTAGATACGCATATATACATCTAAGACCATATAAAGCAGCACAGGTAACTCTTAAAGTAGATAAGACATGTAGAGAATGAAAGGGGCGCTCCTACAAGATAATGGCAGACATAAGGATAATTTACTAATCTTACCGAAGTCATTGTTTAGAGATGCAGCAAGATTGATACATGGGCGGAGCCAGGTATCAACCGGAGGGATGATGGCCTAGTGGCCTAGGCAGGTTAGGAAAGACGTCGTGGCCTAGTGGCCTATGTGATAATGAACTACTAATATAATTTTTTTTTTGAAATAAATAAGCTAAAATATTAGGTCAAGATATTATCCCTAGAGTTGGTTTACTAGGATGTATTTATTTAAATAATGGATGACATTCTAGCTAATCAAATAGAATTACAAAGTTAGGAACCAGAACAGGTATACATAGAAGTTGAAGATATACTAGCAGAACCCATGAGAAGACTGTCTGGTAACCAAATCCGTATGTCCAAGATTTTGTGTCCAACAGGTGAATTACAGGAGAAGGTGATTCACTCAATCCAACCAGGAGACTGGGTGTTGATCCAGTCCCTGAGGAGAATAGACAGGAAGCAGCCCCGTTGTAAAGGCCCATACCAGGTTCTGTTAAACCACCGCCTTTACCTTTAGAATAGCTGAGAGAGTCACTTGGGTCCACGTTACCCACTGCAAGAAGGTATGTACCCATATAAGCACTGCTGATCACACACAGAGTTAGGATAAGAACCGATTACCAACAGGGTCCGGGGGTTACCTCCTTAACTTCTCTAGGATAGGGGGCAGCATTTTCACGTTTGGATGCATACCCAAATTCAACTGCCAGCTACTCATTCCCAGAAGATAAGATATGCATATTATTAGTAGATTTGGATAGAAAACACTCTGAAGTTTCTAAAACTGTTTGAATCATGTCTGTGAGTATAACAGAACTTATTTAGCAGGCAAAACCCCGAGGACAAACCAATCAGATATTTTTGTCGCTGAGGTCACTCTCTTTGCAATGGAGTTTCATTGGGAATCCAGATTTCTAATTGACCTTCTTGCAGTTCCTACCGCTTCCACTAGATGTCAACAGTCTTTAGAAATTGGTTTAGGTTTTTTCCTTTGTGTAATGAAGAAGTGCGGCCATCTTGAACGAGGGTCACTTGAAGTGTACTGTTTGTTAGAGGCGCGTGACCAGAAATCTAGCTACAGTTTGTTTTAATCCTGTATTGAACACAGATCATCCCGTCTTCAAATTATCGATTATATAAGTTAAAGAATACCTGAAGTTGTATTACAAAAGTAGTTTGAAATGTTTTGACAAAGTTTACAGGTAACTTTTGAGATATTTTGTAGTCACGTTGCACAAGTTGGAACCAGTGTTTTTCTGGATCCAACGCGCCAAATAAATTGACATTTTGGATATATATAGACAGAATTAATCGAACAAAAGGACCATTTGTGATGTTTATGGGACATATTGGCGTGCCAACAACAGAAGCTCGTCAAAGGTAAGGCATGAATTATATTTTTATTTCTGCGTTTTGTGTCTCGCCTGCAGGGTTGAAATATGCTTATCTCTCTTTGTTTACTCTGTTGCTATCCTCAGATAATAGCATCGTTTGATTTTTATAGTAATTTATTTGAATTTGGAGCTCAGCATTTTCTCTGGCTTTTGGCCAAGTGAGACAGTAGCATCCCGCCTAAACTCAGATTTTTGGATATAAATTTGAACTTTACTGAACAAAACATACATGTATTGTGTAACATGAAGTCCTATGAGTATCATCTGATGAAGATCATCAAAGGTTAGTGATTAATTTTATCTCTATTTCTGCTTTTTGTTACTCCTCTCTTTGGCTGGAAAAATGGCTTTGTTCTTCTGTGACTTGGCTCTGACCTACCATAATCGTTTGGTGTGCTTTCGTCGTAAAGCCTATTTGAATTCTGACATATTGGCTGGATTCACAACAAGTGTAGCTTTAATTTGGTATCTTTCATGTGTGATTTCATGAAAGTTTGATTTTTATAGTAATTTATTTGAATTTGGCGCTCTGCATTTTTACTGGCTTTTGGCCAAGTGGGACGTTAGCGTCCCACATATCCCAGAGAAGTTAACGAAGATTTCCTATCCCCGACCGTTCATCACTGTGGGTGATCCTAGAAGTGTGAGTATGGGGTTGTACCTAGCAGACCAACTAAGGGCAGGAGAGGGTTGGCGGGTTTTGGGAAGAGTAGGGGCTCTGAGCTGCATCTTAGTCTTTGAAACCTTTCTGATTCATCCAAATACACCACCTGCCGGTACTAATTATATGACGCCATTTTCATTGATAAGAAGTAATAGATGAACTATATAATACACTGATGAGTAAGTTACAGAATAAGGAGTCAAAGAAGATCAAGATGTAGGATTTAAGGTGAACATTAAACAATTCCCTAGGAAAGCAAATAAATGTACAGGGATTGGGTTGGCCAGATTGAAGTACTCGGCCAACCCACCTCGGTTCACTTTAACTCCTGGTGAGTACCAGTGTTATAGATACAAGAATGGCACAGAGAACTTAGATGATTTGAATGGCTGAAAGGTAATCGTTAATGTGACTGATTTAGGTTTGGAAGTACAGGAGACAATTCTTAACCTCACAGCACCTATAACTGATGTAGGGTGGGTTCGTACCAGCAAAGGACGCATACGACAGAAACTACCAAAAAGGGTGGTCAGGAAATTGCGCCCCGGGGTTATTGGTCCAACCAGTTGGAGTTAGTCATCAGAGGCCAGTTATAGGAGGTTAAAGTAGGTACAGGAGGAGTTTTGACCAGGATGGGAGTAGCTTTGTCTAGATGGATGCTATTGGCATCCTCAGGGAAGTTACAGATTAATACAAAGCTATGAATCAAATAGATGAAGACTTAACCACTACATTATTTTGGTGGTTGACAATAAATAAAAATGTGGATTGGATAAATGACATCTATTATAAGCAACAGAGATTCGTGAATGAGACTGGGGATGCAGTAAAGGGGTTATCTGACCAATTATCCGCCACCTCCCTCATGGCCTGGTAAAATAGACTGACTCTCAATATGTAAATTGGCAGAAAAGGGCGGGGTATGTAGAATGATTGGGGTTCATTGCTGTACGTTTATTTTTTAAATCACACAGCTCCAGACGGATAAGTAACCAAGGCCCTGGCAGAGAACTCTGGGGTGGATAATTCTCTTACAAATTGGTTTGAGAGTATGTTTGGGAAATGGAAAATTGTCATAATCACTGTGTTGTGGGCCACTTTCACCTGTATGAGTGTTTTGGTTCCGTGTGAATGCTGTTTGATTCCGTGTGTGAAAGGTCTCATTTCCAGGACTCTGGAGAAATCGATGACACAACAGATGGTGTGATACGGACCGATTCCGAGCTCTGACCAGTGGAATGATGAATACATGACTCCAGACCTAGTAGATGGACCCGGCTCCTTCACTTATGAGGAGCTTATGTTACATGAGACCATTTTTTATGTTTAGGTTCCTTCTTGTGTTGATGTTTAGACTGTTTTTTGATGAAGATTATAACGAAAATCCTGATAAGAAGAGTTATGATTCTGATGTAGGCCTAGAACAGTCATTGTAAATACATATATTGGTTTTTGTGTGGTTGATTTTTTGGGTATAATTTATATTTCTAATAAAAATAGATGTAGGATTGTTTGTATAATATTTAGTAATAGGGTGGATTGTTATGAATTTTATGAATAATGACTAAATTATGTATACATTGTCGTGACGTTGTATTAGTTAATGTGACGACTGTTGCTCATCGAATGATTAAAGGTTTATAATTGCGTGATTAACTGAATCAAGCAATTATTAACTTATTAACCTGGGGCACCATGGGAAAATTAGTTTTATTGAGTTTCTATTTCCCAAATTAACTCAAAGAATATCAGAATATCGATTTTACAACAGCCGCTAATTAATCAGTTACCTCTACAGTCTCGTTCTGAACGTCGCATAATCCGAGAATCTGCACGGACCCGGGTCTCACCAATGAGTTCATACCACACCAATCTTAGTTGATTATTTATTTACTAGAAAGCTAAAATGATGATAAAAGGTACACATACACAAAAACACATTCTAGGCTATTGATTAGAACTTAATATAACGGGCCAACACACTATGGCACGTGTTACCCAAAATGGGGATTTAAAAGAGAGAGAAAGAGAGAAAGTACACGAGAGAAATATACATTTGGGTGAATTTGTCAGCTATGCTTATTCTAACCCTAGCCTTGCCCCAAACTGCTGCTCTTATGGGTCAGAATATAATGATGTATTTACGTGTGGAAGGTCTCCGTGGATTTCCCGCACGTGGACCGTTCAGGCTGCTCAATGACGCACTTCTCCAGCGCACCTCTCTAGTTGTCCTCACAATGTCAGTGTCCTTTTTGGCTTACTGTCCTGTTCCCTTGCCCTTGCTCTGGAAGGGATCTTCTGAGGACAGACAGCTCTGTAGCTCAGAGCTCACAGCGTAGGAATGAAACAGTGTAGATACCACGATTCGATGGGGAGTGGAGGCTAGGTGGTTTGGCTTGAATTCACCCGCTTAGACACAGCTACTCATCCGTAGCTTGGGTAGAAAAATATTTCTTTGTCTTCAAACTTGTGTTGCGTTTTGGGTTCGTTGACTTTTTAGACCTTGGCTGCAGTTCCGGTCACTTAGTCTGATCTGTAAATTCTTTACTCACAGGTTTTATACCCCCGTGTCAGAAGTGGGCGTAACCGCCTTTAGGGAAATTCTCTGGACATACTCGGATGACGGGCCGGAACACAGAGCCACTGCCGGACCTCCCAGGTCCATTCTGGTGAAGGTCCGCAGCTTGCGGATATCCTACCAGGGTGAACCACCAAGGGGGGGGTACTGCTTTGATGATCCACAAACCAGGACATCCGATGGTCATTCTTATGGTGGGTTGTGTAAGAAATTGTAATAGATACTGGAAACTTGTTATAACAACTTCTCAACATAAGCTATTCTTTGCACATCATGCACCCACCCCCTCTTTCCCTTTAGACACATTCTGCTCTCATCAGATACCAACCACAGACACACGCACCAACACCCACCCAGAACAGGCCCCTGCAACAACATTACGCACACACATTCTTTCCAAGGTTGGGACTCAAGACAAAGAACAATGTTAAGAGCCAATGGAATGTCGACACCAGGCCCGAACAGGACTACCCACGACCCAGATCGACCAATCAGAAGGCCAGACTACCAGATTCAACCTACGTCATTTACTGCATAAATAATCTGCACAATATGTTTCGGGCCCCTCTTCCGATGGTTCCATACGAGCTGGACGAACGGGGCCGTGCAGCACGCTTTGCCAGATATCTTTACCTTTGAATAAACTGCCTTTATTATACCTTATCCACCTCGTCCAATGTCTCAACTTGGCCTCCTGTCTCCAATAACGTTTTATCAACAGTTGCAACATGCAGAATCATTCCAAGTTGAACCTACCAGAGGGGCACTGTCATGACTGTCCTGATCAGGTCAGGTTACAGGAGACCACAACCCTACAGATTATATCTCAACCACAACAGAGGAGGAGAGATCTAGGGGTCTGGAGATGTGGGGGTTTTATGACCCTTCACGCCCATGGTAATTCTTAGGCCACAGACAACATTCCTTTGTCCCTCTCACTATGGAGACCCAGCCTCAGAACATTAAACATGCAATAAAGGGACTTTGGAACAATGGTTTCCGTCACCTACAATGGTGGTCATGACGATAGATGGAATATGAAAATGTATGTCATTTTTGTTTTGTTATTAAAGGTTAATAGATGACGTTATTATGAAAACATTGTAACGTTAAGAGTTTTCCTCGTATATGTTTGATGTTTATACATTGTACGTTGTGTGGAAAATGTCCAAATCAAAGAGAATGTTTTGGTAAAGATGAAATGTGAAGTTAGTTGTCTAAAATTGGATTTGAGTAAAATCTAGACCTTGCCTTTTAACTTGGTACGCCCAGAGAATTGCCCTAAAGGCGGTTACGCCCACTTCTGACCCGAGGGTATAAGAGCAGCCTGAACTTTGAGCAGCCTGAACGGTCCACGTGGGAAATCCACGGAGACCTTCCACACATAATTACATCATTATATTCTGACCCATAAGA
This sequence comes from Salvelinus namaycush, assembly GCF_016432855.1. Taxonomy (NCBI): domain Eukaryota; kingdom Metazoa; phylum Chordata; class Actinopteri; order Salmoniformes; family Salmonidae; genus Salvelinus; species Salvelinus namaycush. The sequence continues at coordinate 32,830,034 of NC_052319.1, forward strand.
GCGGCAGTTTGGGGCAAGGCTAGGGTTAGAATAAGCATAGCTGACAAATTCACCCAAATGTATATTTCTCTCGTGTACTTTCTCTCTTTCTCTCTCTTTTAAATCCCCATTTTGGGTAACACGCGCCATAGTGTTGGCCCATTATACTAAGTTCTAATCAATAGCCTAGAATGTGTTTTTGTGTATGTGTATCTTTTTTCATCATTTTAGCTTTCTAGTAAATAAATAATCAACTAAGATTGGTGTGGTACGAACTCATTGGTGAGACCCGGGTCCGTGCAGATTCCCGGATTATGCGACGTTCAGAACGAGACTGTAGAGGAAATTGATTAATTAGCGGCTGTTGTAAAATCGATATTCTGATATTCTCTGAGTTAATTTGGGAAATACAAACTCAATAAAACTAATTTTCCCATGGTGCCCCAGGTTAATGAGTTAATAATTGCTTGATTCAGTTAATCACGCAATTATAAACCTTTGATCATTCGATGAGCAACAGTCGTCACATTAACTAAGACAACGTCACGACATTTAACGTAAAACTATAACTAACAGAATTCTACCCCGTCTCTGTATAATGATAAATAATGTGTGTACATAAGAAAGAGGGACTGTTAGCAGACAAGGAACTGTGGCAGACAACTTTTGACCACTGTGGAACTGATAACAGGGAAGGAAGGCTCCCCACCCAGGGAGGGGAGAAACCTTGGGCTTGTAGTAGATTGTATAACAGGTGGTAGGTAATGTATGAGAAGGAGAAGACTTGTGAACTATATTGTCATTGTTTTAGAGGAGGGACAGTTATGATGAAATTAGAGGTATATAAACCAATGTACATGTAAGGATGGGGAGAGCTCTCGTAAATAAACTTTGCTGACTATTGTAGACTGGCCTCTGTCTGTTTCATTTCAATAAGAACCTTACAAATTCTTAGTAACAGACAGAGTAGTTTAATTGAATTTCAGTTTATGAACATTGAGAACAAAATTCTCTTGACAAAAACATAATAAAAAGTACATTTGAATGACACTAAGTGACAGTGTTTTTACAGCTAATGCCGGTTTGCCTGAGGCTGATGCCGTGCAGGTGTTTGTACACATGCATATACACACACTCTCATTCAAATAAACACATACAAGAACAGACACATACATGTAATAGTCCCAGACGTACACAAACATATAGAGTTGGCATTGCTGTTATGATTTTAGTTGTCCTTGATGTCCTTTGTTTAAAATGTATTATTTTGTTTTATTATTTTATTGCATTGTTGTTTGCTGTATTCTTCTGTCTTTTCCTTTTTTCTCTTTAGTTCATTCTCTTGGTTGTTGGTACATTGGGGGGGCTCTTGGGGGTGGGGAATGGAATTAATTGTATTTTTTTATTTTTTTCCTGGGGGGTACTGTGGGAGGGGTCTCAAATGGTTGAGGGACAGCTATTGGGGAACTGTGAGGGGATCTTGGAGGGCTCAGGTTCACGTTTTTTGGCCTGGTGGTAGATCGGTCAATGTGCCCTTGAGCAGGGCAATGACCCTGGATGCTGTGTGTCACTCTGAACGGGAATCTGTTGAATGACTGGTATGATGTAGTTGAGCCGCTTCACTGCAGGTATATTGTATGTTTCGGATATAAAAGAAATATTAATAAAAGTCAATTGTTTTAAACAGCAAATTTAGAGCGTCATTTCCAGTCACACCATTTCCACTTTGACAAACATATCCGACTCAAAGCAACCTCAGAAACAACAAAATAGTGCAACTCAAAGGACAGCTCAAAGGAAAACAACAAATGATGGACAGATCTAGCACTGTTGCAGAGAAAACGACAGAGGCAACATATGAGATTGCTTGGATACTCGCGAGAAACAAGAAAGCCTTCACAAACGCGGAGATTGTCAAATAATGTTTTTTGGCCTCAGCCAAAATATTTATTGCTGATTTCACAAACAAGGAAGCTATTTTAAAGCAAATTAAAGGACTGCAACTGTCAGGCTCGACCATAACAAGACACATAGAAGACATCGGCGAGGACATGGTAAGAAAGTGATTATGACTGTGACATACAGAATGTGATGCAGCAACTCGTGCATGTGGTGAAAATTATTATTGCGATGGCACTGAATCATTGGCAATTCCGCAAGTTGCTGGAGGAATACCAGACAGAATACGGCGACTCGATATTTCACAATGAGGTGCGATGGCTGTCTCGTGGCAGAGTTTTGGAAAGATTTCTCTCACTCCTCCCTCAAATCCATGAATTTGTTGCAAGCAAGAGGAGAGAGGAGCCAGAGCTGAATGATCCACAGTGGATATTAAAGCTGGCTTTTTTAACTGACATCACCTGCCACCTGAACACGGTGAACCTCCAGCTCCAAGGGAAAGCTAAAACTGCTGCGTGTGGTCACAGCATTTCAAAATAAAATCACCACACTGTTCATACCCGAGAGACAGTTTGCTCATTTCCCAAAACTCAGAGCAGTCACCACATCCAACCCAGACATACTGCAACATTTTAGCTATGATGCATTAGTGCGTGTGTTGGAAGAGTTGAAGTTGGACTTTGAGTCAAGATTCAAGGATATCATGGAGTACAAGGAGTTTTTCAACTTCATTGAGAACCCCTTTCATGTGCCAGTGTCATCTCTGACCCAAGTCATCACAACCATCTGTCCTGACCGTGCTGAAATAGAGAGTGAGATAGTGGAGCTGCAGGCAAATGACACATTTCAAGGTGAACTAAGATCAGGTGTTACCCATTTCTGGAGCCTTGTGTCAGACACAGTGTCCACTTCTGAAGCAGTGTGTGCAAAAGGTGACATCCATTTTTTGTCAGCACTTATTCATGTGAAGCAACATTTTCAACAATGAACGTTGTGAAACAAAAACAGAGAAACAGACTGACCAATGCAAACCTGGATTGACTCAAAAGGATAGCAACAACATACTATACATTTACAATAAAATCAGTCAAGGAGTAGAAGGGACGTTTTTGCTCATCCAACTACTGAAGTAACCCTTAATATGGGTCTTATACATGTGATGTAGCGTATGTATATATGTATATATTTGTGTATGTATATATTTGTGATGTGCTGTACATCAAATCAATTGCATGTGCTCTATTGCTCTGAATTTGCTCTCAACTGATAATTGATAATATTGGAAGAAAAAGTACAACAAATTGAAGATCCCTTTGAATAATTGTCTCAACACAAAGTTGCCCTCTTACAGAAAATAGTGAGTAACCAATCACCAGGTGGCAGTATTCCCCATAGTCCCAGTCACTATTAGATAGAACGTTGTAGCCATGCCCGCCTTTGGGGAAAACAACCTGTGTTACCCCATTGGCTCACAGCAAAAACTTCACCTTTTTCAAATGCAATTTTTCTTGTTGTCTGCTTGTTTTAGTTAATTACGAAACTACATTTAAGAAAAATACAACGTCTAAAGATGACTTTTCAACAATGCCTGCTCCCGAGCATTCTCACGTCTTAGAAAAACGTAATATTGTAGGGCTTCTCCATGCACCTTTTCATGATGGTGCTAGCAGCCACGTGAGTGAGTGCTAGCTAGCTACCGACTGGTTAAGCTAGCCAAGACCAACAACACAAACGAATGAACTATACAGCTACAGTGCATTCGGAAAGTATTTAGACCCCTTGACTTTTTCCAAATGTTGTTACGTTACATCCTTATTCTAAAATGGATTAAATGCATTTTTTTCCTCATCATTCTACACACAATACCCCATAATGGCAAAGTGAAAACAGAAATACCTTATTTACATAAGTATTCAGACCCTTCGCTATGAGGTGCATCCTGTTTCCATCGATCGTCCTTGAGATGTTTGTACAACTTGTTGGAGTTCACCTGTGGTAAATTCAATTGATTGGACATGATTTAGAAAGCCACACACCTGTCTATATAATGTCCCACAGTTGACAGTGTATGTCAGAGCATAAACCAAGCCATGAGGTCGAAGGAATAGTCCATAGAGCTCCAAGACAGAATTGTGTTGAGGCACAGATCTGGGGAATGGTACCAAAAAATGTCTGCAGCATTGAAGTGGCCTCCATCATTCTTAAATGGAAGAAGTTTGGAACAACCAAGTTTCTTCCTAGAGCTGGCCGCAAAGCCAAACTGAGCAATCGGGGGAGAATGGCCTTGGTCAGGGAGGTGACAAAGAACCCGATGTTCACTGTGAGAGAGCTCCAGAATTCCTCTGTGGAGATGCGAGAGCCTTCCAGAAGGACAACCATCTCTGCAGCACTCCACCAATCAGGCCTTTATGGTAGAGTGGTCAGACAGAAGTCACTCCTTAGTAAAAGGCACATGACAGCCAGCTTGGAGTTGGCCAAAAGGCACCTAAAGACTCTCAGACCAGGAGAAACAAGATTCTCTGGTTTGATGAAACCAAGATTGCCCTGAATGCCAAACATCAACTCTGGAGGAAACCTGGCACCATCCCTACAGTGATACATGGTGGCGGCAGCATCATGCTGTGGGGATGTTTTGCGGCTGCAGGGAGACTGGGAGACTAGTCAGGATCGAGGGAAAGATGAACGGAGCAAAGTACAGAGAGACCCTTGATGAAAACCTGCTCCAGAGCGCTTTGGACCTCAGACTAGTACGAAGGTTCACCTTCCAACAGGACAACGACTCTAAGCATACAGCCAAGATAACGTAGGAGTGGCTTCGGGACAAGTGTCTGAATGTCCTTGAGTGACGCAGCCAGAGCCCGGACTTGAACCCGATCTAACATCTCTGGAGATACATGAAAATAGCTGTGCAGCGACACTCCCCATCCAACCTGACAGAGCTTGAGGGGATCTGCAGAGAAGAATAGGAAAAACTCCCTATACAGATGTGCCAAGCTTGTAGCATCATACCCAAGAAGACTCAAGGCTGTAATCGCTGACAAAGGTGCTTCAGCAAAGGGTCTGAATACTTATGTAAATGTAATATTTCAATTTTTTATTTGTAATACACTTGCAAAATGTTCTAAAAACCTGTTTTTGCTCATGGGGTATTGTGTGGATTGATGAACATTTAATTTTTTATTTTATTTTTTAGAATAAGGCTGTAATTGAACAATATGTGGAAAAAGTAATGGGGTCTGAATACTTTCCGAATGGACTGTACAAGTAGTGAGTGGAGTTAGAAATGGACTATACTAAACAAGTTAAATGTCATGCCTGTGATGAAATGTCTTCCACACACATACTGTCGCTACGTGTAGCCTACTTGGACACCGGGTCCCAACATTTCCCACTCTCCTACACCCAATAGCCTGAACCAGCAGTGCTCTTCTCGTAGGTTCTATTTCCCTACGTGGGACCATTGCAAACCGTTGGTCGCGGTTTTTGACCTGGTTACATCTACAACAACATAGCAGCTTTTCAACATGCTTTGTTATTTCTGTATAACAAAAAATCTAAGATGAAATTGTCTCTTTTACAATGGGGGTCAGTTGGAAAGAACGTTTGTTTTCCCCAACTGGGATGGTAGAGGGGAATTCCTTATTATTATGTGAATTATGTGAATATCGACTTGGAGTATAAGTACTAAGTGTATGTGGTGTTTCGGCCACATTTGTATCACTTTTGAGCACAATCTTAATTTCAAATTAAAAACAAAAAACAATGTTTTAAGTGAGAAGTAGGAAATGGTGTGAAGCCATAAAAGAAAGGAAATTGACATGAACACCAAAATGCCTACTCCACCAATGCTCTACCAAGGCTTTCCAGCACACAGTGTTGACCTATTACAGTAGCTATGTTGGTCTATTGTACTGTGTAAATATGAAAATATTTGTATGAACATAACAAGATTCAACAACTGAGACAGAAACTGAACAAGTTCCACAGACTAACATAAATTGAATAATGTGTCCCTGAACACAGGGGGGTCAAAATCAAGAGTAACAGTCAGTATCTGGTGTGGCCACCAGCTGCATTAAGTACTGCAGTGCGTCGCCTCCTTATGGACTGCACCAGATTTGCCAGTTCTTGCTGTAAAATACCCCACTCTTACCCCACTCTTCCACCAAGGCACCTGCAAGTTCCAGGACATTTCTGGGGGGAATGGCCCTAGCCTTCACCCTCCGATCCAACAGGTCCCAGACGTGCTCAATGGGATAGAGATCCGGGCTGTTCGCTGGCCATGGCAGAACACTGACATTCCTGTCTTGCAGGAAATCACGGACAGAACGAGTAGTATGGCTGGTGGCATTGTCATGCTGGAGGGTCATGTCAGGATGAGCCTGCAGGAAGGGTACCACATGAGGGAGGAGGATGTCTTCTCTGTAATGCACAATGTTGAGATTGCCTGCAATGACAACAAGCTCAGTCCGATGATGCTGTGACACACTGCCCCAGACCATGACGGACCCTCCACCTCCAAATCGATCCCGCTCCAGAGTACAGGCCTCGGTGTAACGCTCATTCCTTCAACGATAAACTCGAATCCGACCATCACCCCTGGTGAGAAGAAACCGTGACTCGTCAGTGAAGAGCACTTTTTGCCAGTCCTGTCTGGCACAGTGACGGTGGGTTTGTGCTCATAGGCAATGTTGTTGCTGGTGATGTCTGGTGAGGACCTGCCTTACAACAGGCCTACACGCCTTCAGTCCAGCCTCTCTCAGCCTATTGCGGACAGTCTGAGCACTGATGGAGGGATTGTGCGTTCCTGGTATAACTCGGGCAGTTGTTGTTGCCATCCTGTACCTGTCCTGCTGCGAGGATGAGCAGCTGTCCGTCCTGTCTCCCTGTAGAGCTGTCTTAGGCGTCTCACAGTAAAGGACATTGCATTTTATTGCCCTGGCCATATCTGCAGTCCTCATGCCTCCTTGCAGATGCCTAAGGCACGTTCACACAGATGAGCAGGGACCCTGGGCATCTTTCTTTTGGTGTTTTTCAGAGTAAGTAGAAAGGCCTCTTTAGTGTCCTAAGTTTTCATAACTGTGACCTTAATTGCCTACCGTCTGTAAGCTGTTAGTGTCTTAACGACCGTTCCACAGGTGCATGCTCATTAATTGTTTATGGTTCAAGCATGGGAAACAAGTATGGGAAACAGTGTTTAAACCCTTTACAATAAAGGTCTGTGAAGTTATTTGGATTTTTACAAATTATCTTTGAAAGACAGGGTCCTGAAAAATTGACATTTTTTTTTTGCTGAGTTTATATGAAAAATTCCATATGAAGACTAAAAGAAACAAATCAAACATCCAAATTTGCATTTTTTCCTTCACAGAAAAACTGCTCTGGACTGTTGTATTTGGGTCAGGGATGCCTGTGTCTTTCCTACAGTTTGGCTGAAGTAATCAAGAGCGAAAAGCTGTGTTCAAAGTAAAGGAGGGCACAGTGTCAACCAAATGGAAACATGACTAATTAGGGGTTACGCATCTCTGCAACATCACATAGTAGGGCCTATGTGGATCATGTCTTTGAAAAGAATAACACACCCACCCACACATACATCATTTTCCAACCACACTTTACTAACAAACGCTATGCAGTTACTATAAATGACAACGCATCGTGTCAGGGACATCAGGGTAAAGTCAGGGACATCAGGGTAAATTTTGCACGTCTTAAGTCTAAGTCTGTACACAAGGCCACGGTCGGAAGACATATTTTTTATGTTTTGCTGAATCTTATTTTCATTTTCAGAAGTTAAATGTGTTTGTGATAGCTGATATCAGTCCACCATTTATGTTAGCTCCTTGGGGACTCTCCCCATGTCCATGCAGTTGTATTGTCCCTGTGGCTTTTGTGATTATCATGGCAGACTCCACTCATGGCATTGTGTCAGTTCTGAGAATAGACTGTGACTCTGCACAGGAAACTGCCAAGTTATATCAGAGAAACAGAGAGTCTCCGCACACACATGTATGCAAATGAATGCAAGACATTTTGAGCCATCGCCTCCATCTTGTAACTCCCTTACCATTGTAAAAAAAACATGTCGGATGCTATAGAAATTCATTTATTTATGTCTACATTAGTTTTTTCCCACATTTATTCTATTACAAAGACCTTTATGCATTCTTTTAAATTATATTGTGTAATTCTTTTTTCTTTAAAGTATTTTTTTTTTTAGAGATTACTAATGTTACTGTCCCCACTAAAACAACAACAAAAAAATACTTAAATACATGTCATTTTGTCTTAGAAACATTTTAATTTAAATACTGTAGAAATGCTTTCATTCCTATGGAGCAGTGGTTCCCAAACGTTTTATAGTACCGTACCCCTTCAAACATTTAACCTCCAGCTGCGTACCCCCTCTAGCACCAGGGTCAGCGCACTCTCAAATGTTGTTTTTTACCATCATTATAAGCCTGCCACACAAACACTATACGATACATTTATTAAACATAAGAATGAGTGTTTTTGTCACAACCCGGCTCATGGGAAGTGACAAAGAGCTCTTATAGGACCAGGGCACAAATAATAATATATTAGTAAGAAATAATTGTGCTCTTTATTTAACTATCTTACATATAAAACCTTATTTGTTCATAAAAAAATCATGAATAACTCACCACATGTTAATGAGAAGGGTGTGCTTGAAAGGATGCTCATAACTTTGCAATGTTGGGTTGTATTGGAGTCTCAGTCATAAATAATTTTCCACACACAGTCTGTGCCTGTTTTTAGTTTTCATGCTAGTGAGGGCCGAGAATCCACTCTCACATAGGTACATGGTTGCAAAGGGCATCAATGTCTTAACAGAGAGATTTGTCAAGGCAGGATACTCTGAGCGCAGCCCAATCCAGAAATCTGGCAGTGGCTTCTGATTAAATTAAATTTTCACAGGACCGCTTGTTGCAATTTTGATGAGGCTCTCTTGTTCAGATATCGGTAAGTGGACTGGAGGCAGGGCATGAAAGGGTTAACGAATCCAGTTGTTTGTGTCATCCGTTTCGGGAAAGTACCTGCGTAATTGCGCACCCAACTCACTCAGGTTCTTCGCTATATCATGTTTGACATTGTCCGTAAGCTTGATTTCATTTGCACACAAAAAATCATACAATGATGGAAAGACCTGTGTGTTTTCCTTGTTAATGCAGACAGGGAAGAGCTCAAACTTCTTAATCATAGCCTCAATTTTGTCCCGCACATTGAATATAGTTGCGGAGAGTCCCTGCAATCCTAGATTCAGATCATTCAGGCGAGAAAAAACATCACCCAGATAGGCCAGTCGTGTGAGAAACTCATCATCATGCAATCGGTCAGACAAGTGAAAATGATGGTCAGTAAAGAAAACTTTAAGCTCGTCTCTCAATTAAAAAAAACGTGTCAATACTTTGCCCCTTGATAACCAGCAAAACTTTACATGGTCGCTGCCCATATCATTGCATAGTGCAAAAAATACACAAGGGTTCAGGGGCCTTGCTTTAACAAAGTAAACCATTTGCACTGTAGTGTCCAAAACATCTTTCAAGCTGTCAGGCATTCCCTTGGCAGCAAGAGACTCTTGTGGATGCTGCAGTGGTTTGCAGAAGAGGATGTCTTGCTTAATTGACCCTCCATAAACGTAATGGACATATACCAGGAGCTGTGCCAGGCCCGCCACATCTGTTGACTCATCCAGCTGTAATGCATAGAATTCACTGGCTTGTATGTGAAGCTGTAATTGTTTCAAAACATCTTCTGCCATGTCACTGGTGCGTCGTGAAACAGTGTTGTTTGATGAATGCATTGTCTGTATAGTTTTTTTGGCCTTTCCCCCCAGCATATCTGCGGCAGCAGAAAGAATGAAGTCTTCCACAATAGTATGGGGCTTGCCTGTCCTAGCCACTCGGTAGCTCACCATATAAGACACTTTCTAGCCCCTTCTTATTAATGGTATCTGTTGCTTTTATACATGTCTTACTACTCGAAAGTCGCTTAATTCTCTCTCAAAAAACTCCCGTGGCTTATTTTTCAAATTGGCATTTTTTGTTTCTAAATGTCTGCGCAAGAGTGAGGGTTTCATCGAGTTGGGAGATAGTACTTTTGCACATATAACACACTGTGGCTGAGGAAAGGCACTACTCCCAATATAATTATACATACAGACAAACAAAGCCTACTAAACAATGCCAAGTTGACACACAAAACAACCACATAATGTCAGCAATGTCAACAGGAAATATCTACTGTACATTGAACAACAATGACTAGCTACAGATTCGGATTCATACACAATGTTTGAGAGAAGGGGAGACTTTTGCACTGAGACGAGTGACTGTGAGTGAGTGAAACAGAGCCACACGTGTGTCTGTCTAGGGAAATGAGAGCAGAGGGAGAGCAGCTTGTACTAATCCAATAGATGCAGCAGGCTCAACCGATACCACACCCGTTTCTTTACAGACAGAAGAACTAGCCAATAGTTGTTTAGAGTGCACAGCGCTTCACACTGTTTGAGTAAAAGAGAGACGCATCATTTTTTTACGATCATGGTATAAAATAGTTTTACCTGTGTCATAATCGTATTCAGAAAATTCTCCATATACGTTATGATACTTGTTTAGTCCAAGTGTTCGGCACAGAACTCAGAACTTCTTTACTAAAACTCTGATATGTTCCAGGTCATGCTTCCCATCAGCATCTTTTCAACAACAATACTTTCGGGTCACAGTATTTCGGGAAGTGTCAATAACCTGTACTTATTCCTGTACCTGTACAATAACCTGTACAAAAGTTGCCTGGGAGCTGTTCATTAGTGACAACATCATTGAGGAGGTTCTAAAGTGTACAAATGTAGGACAGAGAAAAGTGACAGCAAAAGGGACAGAGTGGAGAGAGGTCAATAAAGAGGAACTAAAGGCCTTTATTGATTTAACCTTCCTCGCCGGCATGGAGAAAAAGTGGGTTGTCTCCACACGGGAGCTATTATTTGATCCACTGCAGGATCCAATGTATAAGACTTCCATATCTTTCGGAAGATATGAGGATATCCGTCGCTACCTGAGACTTGATGACAAGAGGACCAGAGTGTTCAGAGGCAACGGACCACCTGGCAGCCTTCTGGTATGTGTGGGAAATTTTCCAAGCAAACTGTAGAGGAAGGTTCATTCCCATCAACACAGTGGATGAGCAGCTTTCCTCCAGACATGAGGAGGCATTCCGTCCAAAGAGTTCAGTCTTGGTTTCATCAGACCAGAGAATTTTGTTTCTCATGGTCTGAGAGTTCTTTAGGTGCCTTTTGGCAAACTCCAAGCGGGCTGTCATGTGCCTTTTACTGAAGAGTGGCTTCCGTCTGGCCACTGATTGTTGGAGTGCTGCAGATATGGTTGTCCTTCTGTTAGGTTCTCCCATCTCCACAGAAGAACTGAGGCAATGAAAAGATGTGGGTTGATGAAATAGAGCCATGCCACCACTACTCAGAGCAGCCAGGGCCAGAAGAGGAAGAGGTGCCAGCTCTGCCCAAGAGTTAAAGTCAGCTGCTGGTGGACAAACACAAACCCGTCTGCAAAGAGCACAGTCACATGCTTGTGGTTTGTAACAAATGCATGGACTAAGACAGCATAAGTAAGCATCACACACACACTTTGTTCCTCTTAGTGTTCATGTTTTCTAAATTCACAATTGTTAGTGTTGTCGTTTATATTGATGATGATCTTTGTATTTTCAAATAAATGTTTTGAAATACTATGAAACATGCTTAAGGTGGTTTTATTTTGCACACTAAAAGGTTGAATGTGAAACTTTGACTGTAAGATTGATTGTAAGAAAAATATGCTAATATTTCCAATAGCTGTTATACATTTTCATAATATGTTATCATTGAAATGTGTATCAAACTGTTGAAGAGGGACTAAAAACATTTCAAACAATAAAATAATTTTTGAAAGGTCCAAATCATCAATCAAAATAATTATGTTCCACAAAATTGATAATATTTTAGACATATATAAATAAAACACAGATATTACATTATCGGGTCATTTTGACCCGACATATGCATTCTTGAGGGCCATGTTTACTATGCATCCTAGGTTTAATAATGTTTAAATAATGTTTACATACTGCTTTACTCATCTCATGTGTATATACTATATTCTGTTCTACTGTATTTTAGTCAATGCCACTCCTGTCACGCCTGCACCCGCTCCCCCTCCCAGGCGCTCGATGGCGTCAGGCGGCCCATCATTACGCAAACCTGTCACCATCGTTACGCGCATCAGCGCTTCATTGGACTCACCTGGATTCCATCACTTTATTGATTGCCTCCTCTATATCTGTCTGTTCCTCAGTTTGATCCCTGTGTCAGCATTAATGTTGTTATGTTCCCCCTGTCCAGACGCTGTCCGTGTTTTGTTTCATGTCTGTTATTTATTAAATATTCACTTCCTGTACTTGCTTCTCGACTCCCAGCGTCTGCTCTCACAACTCACATTGCTCGATCTAATTGCTCGATCAAATTTATATATTTCTTAATTCAATTTTTTTACTTTTAGATTTGTGTTTATTGTTGTGAATTCTTAGATACTACTGCACTGTTGGAGCTAGGCACACAAGCTTTAAGCCACACCCACAATAACATCTGCTAAATATGTGTATGTGACCAATAACATTTGATTTGATTTGAACATCCTACCCTACTAACAACGGTTTGGTCAAGCCATACCTTCTGGTTGCAAATGAAGGCTTCTCAGCAATGGGTTTACCACGCTGTTTCCTTTACTGGTAGCAAGAACCGCTACCCACTACCACTCATCTCTCAGCCTTCGAGCCTCTCCTGAGAGCCACTGTGTTCTCCAAGCTGGACCTACGGAACACCTACCACCTGGTGCGGATATGGGAATGGGAAGAGTGGAAGACAGCCTTCAAAACAGCCAGCGCTCACTACGAGAATCTGTCCATTCCATGTGACCTTACCAATGCCCCTGTTGTGTTCCAAGCTCTGGTTAATGACATTGTCTGTGACATGTTGAACCGGTTCGTCTTCGTCTACCTCACCGACATCCTCATCTTATCCCGCTCCGCCCAAGAACACGTTCTCCACGTCCGCCAGGTTCTCCAACGCCTCCTGGAGAACCAGGCACAGCAACCCAGGGGGGGGGGGGGGGGGCAGATGTTTGTTCCTGACGCGGTCCGTTCCTCGGTCCTGGAGTGGGCCTACTCATCCAGGCTTGCCTGCCACCCGGGCTCCCATCGGACCCTGGCCTTTGTGCGACAACGCTTTTGGTGTCTTAACATGGTTTCTGATGTCTCCGTTTTCGTCGCCGCATGCACAATCTGTGCGCAGAACAAGAATCCTCGGCAAGCTCCGGCTGGTCTCCTTCAACCTCAACCTGTCCCTCACCATCCCTGGTCTCACATCTCCCTGGACTTTGTCACGGGTCTCCAAACGTCTGATGGCAACACCGCCATCCTGACAGTAGCGTACCGGTTTTCCAAAGCTGCCCACTTCATTCCTCTCCCCAAGCTACCCTCTGCCAAAGAGACGACCCAGCTCATGCTGCAACACGTCTTCCGGATCCATGGACTCCCAGTGGACATGGTCTCTGACCGGGGTCCTCAGTTCTCGTCCTGGTTCTGGAACACGTTCCACACACTCATTGGGTCGTCGGCCAGCCTGTCCTCCGGGTTCCACCCCCAGTCCAACGTCCAGTCGGAGCGATTGAACCAAGACCTGGAGACGACTCTTCGCTGTCTGGTCTCCGCCAACCGCACCACCTGGAGCCAGCAGCTAGTGTGGATCGAATACGCCTGCAACATCCTTCCTTGCTCTGCCATGGGTCTCTCGCCCTTTGAGTGTTCCCTGGGATATCAGCCCCCGCTCTTTCCTGAGCAAGAGGAAGAGATCGGAATATCTTCAGCCTAGATATTTGTCCGCCGCTGTCGTCGTACCTGGAAGAGAGACCTGTCGGCCCTTCTCAAGACCACCTCCACCTCCGCCAACCTTCCCCCCCGATTTATCGACCCTTTCCCCATCTCCAAGGTCATTAGCCCTCTGCTGTTTGTCTCCTGTTGCCCCGTACGCTCCATATACATCCCACTTTTCATGTGTCTAGAATCAAACCCATGTCTCACAGCCCTTTGTCTCCTGTTTCTAGCATTATAGCATTACGGCATGCACTGTTGGGATCAACTGTCATAATAGTGTGTATAGATGGCATGGAAGTCAGACGCAGGAGAGTAAGACGGAGTGTAAATGTAGACTTTTACTAAATGTCCACTCAATATGCTCCAAGCACGAAAATATACATATATCAAATAAACATGGGTACGAGGACCCGTCGCACACCTATACAACAAGAAAACAATACTTGACATAAAACAATCTCTGACAAACACATGAGGGGAAACAGAGGGTTAAATACACAATAGGTAATGAATGGGATTGAAAACAGGTGTGTGGGAAGACAAGACAAAACCAATGGAAAATGAAAAATGGATCGATGATGGCTAGAAGGCCGGTGACGTCGACCGCCGAACACCGCCCGAACAAGGAGAGGCAACGACTTCGGCAGAAGTCGTGACATTACCCCCCCCCCCTGACGCGCGGCTCCAGCAGCGCGTCGACACCGGCCTCGGGGACGACCCGGAGGGCGAGGTGCAGGGCGATCCGGATGGAGGCGGTGGAATTCTTTTAACATGGAAGGATCTAAAACGTCCTCCACCGGAACCCAGCATCTCTCCTCCGGCCCGTACCCCTCCCAGTCCACGAGGTACTGAAGGCCCCTCGCCCGACGTCTCGAATCCAAAATGGATCGAACAGAGTACGCCGGGACCCCCTCGATGTCTAGAGGAGGCGGAGGAACTTCACGCACTTCAGCCTCCTGGAGCGGGCCAGCCACCACCGGCCTGAGGAGAGACACATGGAACGAGGGGTTAATACGGTAATTAGTGGGCAGTTGTAACCTATAACATACCTCGTTCACTCTCCTCAGGACTTTAAACGGCCCCACAAACCGCGGACCCAGCTTCCGGCAGAGCAGGCGGAGGGGCAGGTTTCGGGTCGAGAGCCAGACCCTGTCCCCTGGTGCGAACACCGGGGCCTCACTGCGGCGACGGTCTGCGCCAATTTTCTGGCGCCTTATGGCACGCTGAAGGTGGACGTGGGCTGCCTCCCAGGTTTCCTCAGCGTGCCGAAACCAATTGTCCACCGCAGGAGCTTCGGTCTGACTCTGATGCCAAGGAGCCAGAACCGGCTGATACCCTAATACACATTGGAAAGGAGTAAGGTTAGTGGAGGAGTGACGTAGCGAGTTCTGGGCCATCTCTGCCCAGGGCACGAACTTCGCCCACTCCCCCGGCCGGTCCTGGCAATAGGACCGCAGAAACCTGCCCACATCCTGGTTAACTCTCTCCACCTGCCCATTACTCTCGGGGTGAAAACCTGAGGTAAGACTAACCGAGATCCCCAGACGTTCCATGAACGCCTTCCAGACCCTTGACGTGAACTGGGGACCCCGATCAGACACTATATCCTCAGGCACCCCATAGTGCCGGAAAACATGTGTAAACAGGGCCTCTGCAGTTTGTAAGGCCGTAGGGAGACCGGGCAAAGGGAGGAGACGACAGGACTTCGAGAACCGATCCACAACGACCAGGATCGTGGTGTAACCCTGTGAAGGTGGAAGATCAGTCAAAAAATCTACTGACAGGTGCGACCACGGCCGTTGAGGAACGGGTAAAGGTAGAAGCTTACCTGAGCACTCTCGCGACCACCCCGTGAGAGCCCTCTGTGGCCAAGAAACAGTGGGGTTATGATAAGTTAACCAGGGTATGCCTAGCACCACAGAATACGCAGGAGAATCAATAAGGAAAAGACTAATCTTCTCCTTGTGACCCTCCTGCGTTATCATAGACAAAGGTGCGGTGACCTCCCTGATAAACCCTGACCCTATTGGTCGACTATCTAATGCATGAATAGGGAAAGGCATATCCACAGAAACAATAGGAATCCCTAAACTATGAGCTAAATTTTTATTAATGAAATTCCCAGCCGCGCCTGAATCTACTAGCGCCTTATACTGGGAATGCAGGGAAAAATCCGGAAAAGTGACAGAGACAAACATAAGTGCAGCAGAGGGCTCTGGATGAGAATGGTGCCTACTCACCTGGGGTGATGCCAGAGTGCCCTGCCTGCCTTCTCTATTCCCAGAGGAACCAACCCGGCACCGACCAGCAGTGTGATCTCTGCGATCATAGATGGTGCTCGAGCGGGAACCCCCTCCGGTCTCCCTGCGCACCATCCCTCCCAATTCCATAGGTTCGGGAGAGAGGGTGCGGGAGGATGGAACAACCAGACCCCGATCTAGACGTCCACGAGTAGCCAGCATGTTGTCCAGCCTGATGGACATGTCCACCAGCTGGTCGAAGTTGAGGGTGGTGTCTCTACAGGCCAGCTCCCGACGGACGTCCTCGCGTAGACTACAACGGTAGTGGTCGATCAGGGCCCTGTCGCTCCATCCAGCGCCGGCAGCTAAAGTCCTAAACTACAAAGCAAACTCCTGTGCACTCCTCGTCCCCTGCCTCAGATGATAGAGGAGCTCACCCGCTGCTCTGCCTTCGGATGGGTGGTCGAATACCTTCCGGAAATGGCGGATGAACTCCTCAAAATGGTCCAACGCCGCATCCTCTCCACACACAGCGTTGGCCCACTCCAGGGCTTTCCCGGTGAGGCATGAGACGAGGGCGGAACTCTTCTCACGGTCTGATGGTACTGGAGAGACCGTGGCCAGATACAAGTTCAGTTTTAGGAGAAAACCCTGGCAGCTGGCAGTATCTCCATTGTATCCCGTGGGTAGGGATAAATGGATCCTGTTCTGTTCAGGAGGAGAAAAAGCGTTCAAAGGAAATCCAGGTTGTGGTGGTGGAGGTGCTGGAAAAGCTCCCTGTCTCTCCCAGCGGTCCATATTCTGGACAATGCGATCCATGGCAGCGCTCAGACTGTCAATCTCCTCCGCTTGTTCCATAACGCGTTCCTCTACCTCCATGAGCGAAGTGCCTCCTCCTGCTGACTTCATAATGTGGTCAGAGATTCTGTCATAATAGTGTGTATAGGTGGCATGGAAGTCAGACGCAGGAGAGTAAGACGGAGTGTAAATGTAGACTTTTACTAAATGTCCACTCAATATGCTCCAAGCACGAAAATATACATATATCAAATAAACATGGGTACGAGGACCCGTCGCACACCTATACAACAAGAAAACAATACTTGACATAAAACAATCTCTGACAAACACATGAGGGGAAACAGAGGGTTAAATACACAATAGGTAATGAATGGGATTGAAAACAGGTGTGTGGGAAGACAAGACAAAACCAATGGAAAATGAAAAATGGATCGATGATGGCTAGAAGGCCGGTGACGTCGACCGCCGAACACCGCCCGAACAAGGAGAGGCAACGACTTCGGCAGAAGTCGTGACATCAACGCTCGGTTAACATTTCATTTTATTCATACATATCTATTACAGCACGTGTAGCTGGGTAGACTTTCAACAAAACACATTACACGATTTTCATCCTGCGCTCAGCGCGATTACAATAGTAAACATTCCATATGATACTTTCCATTAAAGCATACTTGCACTTTTGTTCTATTCTTCACATGCATCTCTTTTACATCTATGTATCTTCAATCTTTATATCCAACCTTTGCTCTGCTGTGTCCCTCCTCCGTGGTGAGTAACTTAACTATTTTTGGGGGGGGGGTTGATGCCAGCTGCCCAGCATAGGGCAACCTGTCATCAGCATCTGGCTCTGAGGAGCATTCCTCAGAGATGAGGCCTACCCCAAACTATTCATTAAAATTCCATATTGTATTCTGCCTTTGTCATTCAGTTAACCCTGTACTCAATTGAAATGAGGCTGGTCAAAATGGATCTTCACTTTTCATTCATCTAGTAAACTCATAAAACTCACTCATCAGCATAGCAGGTATTTATAAGGTAGTGTCTATAATGTTACCTCATCAGAATAGCCAGTATTTATAGGGTAGTGATGATGATGTTACCTCATTAGCATAGCAGTTATTATATTGTAATTATTATAACGTTACCTCAGGCATATCAGGTATTTATATGGTAGTGTCATAATTGTACCTCATCAGCCTAGCGTCACATCATTCCACTTCCTTTACTATTAGCAAGCGTGCGGAATGTCATTCACCAATTAACTTCAGCCTATGAGCAAGGCACACGAAGGCAGTTCCACCACGCTTGCTGATTAACCTATGCAGTAGGTCTTTCAGAATGTGTCTGCCAGGTAGAAAGAAAGCAGGCATTTGATGTTTTGTGAATTGCTTTGACTGGGGTTTGATATTACACTGTGAGACCAGATTAGATCAAAATGTATTAATATACGAAATGTAAATAATGTACACATGGAATTATTTATAGAACAGTTTAGTACAATTTCTGAACACTGAACCACAAGGCATATTTTAATATCCTACTCTAATCCTACCTATACCCATCCTTAGTTAGAACACAAGGAGTTAGTGAACATCAATTCACATACAAGATATTACTGGGCAAGGCCAAAAGTTATTTTGTTTGTGGCCAGGGCATACGTTTTAGACTCGGCATCAGATTCATAATCATCAGCTCTTTTTTATTTATTTGCCAGCTTGCCCACAATCAAGTTCCCAAAGAACAGAGAAGTGACACAGACAAAACCAAGCCCCCCTCCTTTCAACATCTTAGTCTTCTATCTGCGGTTCAGAAAAATAGTGCTGATGTCAACAGGGTTGCAAGGGGTAAAAGGTTATGGGTTGTTGTTCTGCTAGACTATATCCTATCTGTTGATGGTGTTAATATCTGTTGAATGTTAATTAGGGGTATTTGTTACCACATCCTGTAAAACAGCATGTCTCTATCAAAACCGCACAAGCTAAATGTTTGTTCATGTTCGCTAATCTCCCCATCTGAAAAGCTCAATGTGATCGTCGTTAACATCTTCCCTCTTTCGTTAACACACCGCAGTAAGTGTTACATCATCTCTGCAGAGTGAGATAACAGTCATAAACTGCAATTTAAAAAAATCTTAGCTAGATATCTCTTCCCATTAGAATGCATTGACTTATCTTACCAAGGTAAATGATCTTAGTGCACTGGCAGCTCATTTTTCCTACTTTAACCTAAACAAGGCTCGAAACAAGTCAGAATATATTAAAACAATAAAAATTATCTGGATGCATTTGCTGGGTAAGCTAAGTCAACTCAAAACAAGTAAATGCATTTTCTTGGTGAGCGGGATTAACTCAAAACAAGCAATTATTTTACAATACAAAAAAATCTAGGTAACATTTACATTGTTTGCAGTGTATGGAGAGTGTTTGTTCAACACAAACACTTATGCACATATAGCATAGGCCAGCTTAACATCTATTAGCTGGTAATGACAGTGGTCACTCTGAGCTGATTAGTAATTATAAAGCCAACATGACATTAGGAAAATGACATGACTTTGACTTAAAGTAACAAGTCAAGCAATGTAAGGACCTCAATGACCTATTGGCTGGTCTGCCACTTGTGGCTTTTGAGTTTCCAATCTGATATTTCTATGACATGCATAATAGTATTTCATTACGAAGGTAATAATAACTTAGAGAAAGAGTTTCCTCTACATGTTAGGGCCCATTGAACAAATGAAAGTCAATGACATGGAACAGAATGACAGTAAGAACTATGATTTCATTTTAATCTCCCACACAACAGTTATTGCTGTTTCATAGAGTTTAGAGGCTGTGTTGTACTCTGTGGTCATGTGACAAGTGCGAGAGGAAACAGGCGTCACCCCTGTGTGGGAGATTGTCAGAAAGAGAGATGTACAGAGGAGAAAGGGGGATAGAGGTAAGGATTATTTGGTTTATTTAGGGGCTTGTTACAGTAGAGTAACGTCAGTAAAGGGATGAAAGGTGTAGATCAGGACAGAGACCGACAGGTTTTATGAGAGCAGAGAGATCAAGTCAGATTTAGAGTTTGGGGTACATAGGCAAGGCATGACAAACAGTGCAGTTATAACACATTGAGACGAGGAGACCGAATTGAACAATAATAGAGGCCATTTTGGGGTTCAGGGATAAGGGTATAGGGACCAGGGGCAGAGTTTAGTGTTTATTTTTGTTTTTTTTGGGGTGGGGACAGGTGGAACGAGCAGCATTGTCTTGATGAGTACAGCATTGCTGTCAGGAGTCATAGAACGAACAACCACAGAGATGGGGAACACATGGATTATAGGAGTCATCTCTCTCCTGGCTGTTTCTGCTACCTGGAGTTTGGAAACAGGTTTGGGCATCTCATTACTTCATTTTGTTTATCCGTCTGGTTTTGGTTTCTGTTGACTACCGCGTTAAGAGTTCAATTATTCATAAAACATTCAAAGCATTACTATAGCTTAAATATGATTTGATGAAATATCATAGTCAAAATCTGTATTTAATGACTGAATAATATTGCTGAAAACTATGCTGTAACTAGGGAGACCCTTGCTTTAAATTGTAGACTGTGTGGGCTGCTTGTAGAATCCCCTAGAGCTGAAGATTACTGTGACATGAACTGAGAATTCTGCTCTGATTATTATTTTGAGGTCAAACTAAAAACCAAGTCAGTGGAACAGATTTGAATGATTATTTAAAAAAATCTAATGGAACCTTTAAAAAAAATAGTTCCATTTGATTCTACCAATGGAAGGAAAATGCAGAGTGCCACATAGTAAAGAC
The DNA here is from genome assembly GCF_016432855.1 of Salvelinus namaycush. NCBI lineage: Eukaryota > Metazoa > Chordata > Actinopteri > Salmoniformes > Salmonidae > Salvelinus > Salvelinus namaycush. The sequence goes on from NC_052319.1 coordinate 32,850,705, forward strand.
TAGAGTATGTGGGTGGGAACGCATGTTTTCTCCTGTGTTTGAGAGGAGATTGAGACAATGATACAGCTTTTCTCCGTGATGGGGGACTCTGAGGAGGAAGTGAAATTACTAGTCAGGCACTGTATGGGGGTCGTGTGGCTTTCTGTAACCACCATAGAGGTTACACCTGTCAAAAGTAAACAGACAATAATAAAAGAGCACTCTGTGACCCAGAAGAAAACACTTCCATGATATCATGTCTTAGGTATGACACTGGGGGTTGTTTAAGGAGTGGAAAGTATGGTTATAAGCATACTTATGTGTATTGGAAGCTAGATACTGTATGAAATATTTTATTTCCTTACAAAAACAAAAATCGAAAATACTTTTACTAACAAACTAATTAACTTTTCAATAATGGCCGAAATACTATCACTGGAGACATTTATGTAAAGTCAATAATTAAGTCAACCTATTTCCCTTACTCAACACTTTTTCTGATGCTGAGCCTTATAATCAACTGTTTTGATTCACTCTTCTATCAGTCCCATGCTTCAATGATTGCTGGATTGTTGATTGTTCTTACACCTGATGAAATCACTAACCGTGTATGCTAATGACTGACACAACATTTTCCTGACATGCTACTGTATACCACTAACATGCACTTTGATTCGTCTCTCAGGACATAACAACCACATTTCCGTGACCTCTCACACTACCCCTCCTTCCACTTCAATTACATCTACAGAACTTCGACTGCATGGTAAAAACCATTATGTTTAACCAAACCTTCACTGGTGCCACTCTATTAACCTAAACTGGCATGGGGTCACATTCTTGTTCAGAGAGGAATGGAACTTTATTTTCAGAAGAGGAGAAAAAGGAAATGATCTGTATTAGTTTCCTGTTCCTGGGACGAGACCGGTTAGTCTGCATGACTCTCAGAGATAAGGCTTTAGACCGGCATAGCCCTATCAAGCTTCTCAATATACTGTAGACCAGTCTTGTACATTTTTACAGTGGTATCAAAATGTGATTTTCAGATACCATAGAATTAATTTTCATTTATGCATATAGTCATCTTTTTTATTGATTTTGTATTCAATCTTAAGTCTTTTAACATAATTTCCCCAGTTGCCAGAAGTGAACATTTTCATCTAGGCCATGAGGTCATCTTAACATGCTGCAATAAGACTTGGAGTGAAATGATCTACACCATCTGGAAAATAGACCGGGGTGGAACAGTGTGTCAAATATCATCAGGTGTTAATGACCAACCTCTTGACTCATGCAATGATGGAAAAGTCATGCTAAACACAACCAGTGGTGAATCTTACCTACACATTCCTGAGTTCTCAATCAGTGATGAGGGATTCTACTACTGTGAGTCAGTATACAGAGGAGGGAGCAACTCTGCAAACATTAAGGTATCAGTTATAGGTAAGAAACTGTTTTTTCTATGCATTAATCTGTAGCCTACATTTTAGGATTATGTGATGTATGTCATATTTTTATTCCAAATTAGTGTAGCCTGTGTTGTGTAGTGTAGGCCTATACAGTAGGGCTGATTCTTCCCGCCTTCCTACCCCCTCCCCTGTGTGAAGAGTAGCTCCTCCCACAGTGTCTGCCTCGCTGGAGTGGGAGGACCGTAGGAGGGTGGCTGTGTGTTTAGCTGAAGGGGGGAAACCAGCTGCCTCCATCTCCTGGAGGAACCGATGGAACTCTACTTCAACCATAGCCAGCACTATAGAGACCAAACAGAACCAAGACGGCTCCTACTCTGTGGAGAGACGGTTGGTCCTGCCTGATGTCATCCCTATGGGCAACCTGACCTGTGATGTCAGACATCCCTCCTGGGTTGAGGTGCATACTGTGACACTACAGATCCCCGAAGGTAGAGACTGCTATTGTGAACCACATTGTTTGGGTCTATAAAATGCAGGTTGGGCGGAAGGATACTGTATGACTAATATATCACTCTTTTAGAATAGGAGTGAACATCATAGCTTTTTTTAGTCAGAAATATCAGATTATTATTTTGAGGCATTATGAGGTATGGGAGTTGGGAGGGATAAATAACCCCAATTCTCAAACGTCTATTAGAGGACGTTGCTGCATTGGCATATTATTTGAAATTAATGCATTGTGAATTTTACTGTGAACATGACTTAGAAGTGAAATCTCAATGCTTATCAGATTGAATGTAATTTAAATACGATGGGATGATAATAGGTTTATTATGACTATTATTATTTATAATTGTATCTCCCTTTCAGGGGCCTCAATACCCTGGCTACATGTCATCATCTCCGTGGTAACCATCAGTGTCATTATGGCTACTCTTGGTGGTTTATACTTCACACGAAAACACCTCTGCAGAATTAGGTATGAATACGAATTATTCTGTTTTTTTTTACATCATTAATGAATACAAATGTTTTTTTTCAATATCATTGCTTGTGTAATAAAGAGCTTTATCTCTGTATTCACAGCCCCGCCACACCGTCTGAGTCCAAGGCTCCTCAGGTATGTAGACTATGCACCGTATCCTGCATTATGTTTCATGTCTTAGCTAGCAGTTTACTGTAAATGGTGATGATTGTGTGTGTTTCTCTCTGTCACAGGACTATGTGGAGGAAGTAGAGCCCTATGCCAGCTACGTGCAGCGTGTCAACTCCATCTACAACTCCTCTGCAGACCTGTTCACATAACACCCACACACACAGACACACACACAGACACACACACAGACACACACACACACACACACACACACACACACACAGACACACACACACAGACACACACACACACACCCACACACACACACACAGACACACACACACACACACACACACACACACACACACAGACACACACACACACACACACACACACACACACACACACACACACACACACACACACACACACACACACACACACACACACAGACAGACAGACAGACAGACAGACAGACAGACAGACAGACAGACAGACAGACAGACAGACAGACAGACAGACAGACAGACAGACAGACAGACAGGCAGGCAGGCAGGCAGGCAGGCAGGCAGGCAGGCAGGCAGGCAGGCAGGCAGGCAGGCAGACAGACAGACACCACTCTTTACAAAGTTGGAGGTTGATGAAACTGAGAAAAGCCACAATGAGCCAGTAAATGAAACAGGTAGATAACGGAGGACATGACGCAGAGCTTCAGGTAGGAGAGGAAACCCTCACGGGCTGTGGAGGCAGATGAAAAAGGAATTCCATCCAGCAGACGTGTGGCACCACTGCAGACACAGCCCCCACTCCCCCTGCATCTCTACCAAACCACAAAGCCTCTGTCTCAATGATAACCTGGAGAACTTGCCTCACAACTCCTAAACTTTCCTTACAGATAACTATATAATAATGACATCCTGGAGACGTGAGAAAATGGCCAAAGATTAAACAGTTCTACAGAGATTTCCACAACCAAAGTGACATGTGGGCAGATCAGAGATGATCTTTCCAGTTTCCTAATTTGCACACTGAGAACTATGACTGTGTGTAGTCTGTGTGTAGTCTGTATACCACAGCTCTCATAACACACACGTTTGACTGTTCCCACACACCTGTGTATCATCTGCTACTCGTGGGCAAGAGTGCAATTTTGACATGTTTAATCAAAATCAAAATGTATATTACACTGAAGCATGATTACATTGTTTTTGTTGAGTTAATATTTATGATTGAATTTAAATATCATGTTTATTATATTTCTTTATAATAACAACAGATTATTTACATTAGAACCTTACAACCTGAGCTGATGGGAAATGGAGGTGAAGCACACACCACATTCTCTGTGGTTTCATTCAGGAGAGAAGAGTTTGAATCTGAGAACTAAGTTTACAACCAAGCTTTTTAATTGAGTCAGTTGCTTTCGATTTAGAAAATGTGTATGCTTGTTTGCAGAGTGCAAATTGTACTGTGACATTCGGGGGAGCCTCTATTAAAATTGTCCTGGGCCTAATAGTAAAGACGTAATTTAATGCTAAAAATGTATTACATTTTAATGTGGCATGAACACAACCAGTCATGATGTTTTCATCTGTTTGTCAAACAAATCACTTCCAAAAGTAAGCTACTTGCGGCTGCCCACGTTCATCCCCCAAAACTCCAGAATCCAAACAGTGCACTGTGCTCGCGCCATTTGATTCATGGAAGGAGACATCTGCAGTGCTATTGGTAGTGCTATAGTTCCAGGGATGTGTCAGAAATATTTTTGGGCCATTTTCACAGCCATAATTATGAGCGCAATAGCTGGAGGTGGTGCAAAAGGGCTGACTTTTGATGAATAAACAAGTTGTAGGTGTGATGAGGGCTTGAACACTCACTGGCCAATCAACACGTTACATGGCTTAATACTGCATGTGTTTTTCTCAATTTTTGTAGGTTATTGACTGTCTTTGCATTGTCATCAACTCCAATTCAGCTGGGGCCACGGAATATTTTTGTTCTGGTCCATTGTGGATTGATACTACAGTTTATTATTTAGCGTACAATAACAAATAATAGCAACAGTAAAAAAAAAAGCCAGTACTCAATAGCCTATGTTTGGAGCGTTGGCAGTCAACATTGTTGTAATTGGCTTCAATGAGCCCAGCCTACATGTCTTTACGTATCATACTTTACCTAAAATAAAAACTACTAAACTCCTGTAAATGTTGTGTTGTATGTGTAAAGCATACGAGATTATACAGGTCGCAGTGGTGGGTGGTATATGGGGCTTTGGTGACAAAACGGATGGCACTGTGAAAGACCGCATCCAATTTGCTGATTAGAGTGTTGGAGGCTATTTTGTAAATGACATCTCCGAAGTCAAGGATCGGTAGGATAGTCAGCTTTACGAGGATATGTTTGGCAGCATGAGTGAAGGATGCTTTGTTGCGAAATAGGAAGCTGATTCTAGATTTAATTTTGGATTGGAGATGCTTAATGTGAGTCTGAAAGGAGAGTTTACAGTCTAACCAGACACCTAGGTATTTGTAATTGTCCACATATTCTAAGTCAGAACCGTCCAGAGTAGTGATGCTGGACGGGCAGACAGGTGCGGGCAGCAATCGGTTGAAGAGCATGCATTTAGTTTTACTTGCATTTAAGAGCAGTTGGAGGCCACGGAAGGAGAGTTGTATGGCATTGAAGCTCGTCTGGAGGTTAGTTAACACAGTGTCCAAAGAAGGGACAGAAGTATACAGAATGGTGTCGTCTGTGTAGAGGTGGATCAGAGAATCACCAGCAGCAAGAGCTACATCATTGATGTATACAGAGAAAAGAGTCGGCCCAAGAAGTGAACCTTGTGGCACCCCCATGGAGACTGCCAGAGGTCCAGACAACAGGCCCTCCGATTTGACACACTGAACTCTGTCTGAGAAGTAGTTGGTGAACCAGGCGAGGCAGTCATTTGAGAAACCAAGGCTGTTGAGTCTGCCGATAAGAATGCGGTGATTGACAGAGAGTCGAAGCCTTGGCCAGGTCGATGAATACGGCTGCACAGTATTGTCTCTTATCGATGGCTGTTATGATATCGTTTAGGACCTTGAGCGTGGCTGTGGTGCACCCATGACCAGCTCGGAAACCAGATTGCATAGTGGAGAAGGTATGGTGGGATTCGAAATGGTCGGTGATCTGTTTGTTAACTTGGCTTTCAAAGACCTTAGAAAGGCAGGGTATGATAGATATAGATCTGTAACAGTTTGGGTCTAGAGTGTCTCCCCCTTTGAAGAGGGGGATGATCGCAGCTTTCCAATCTTTGGGGATCTCAGACGATACGAAAGAGAGGTTGAACAGGCTAGTAATAGGGGTTGAAACAATTGCGGTGGATAATTTTAGAAAGAGAGGGTCCAGATTGTCTAGCCCAGCTGATTTATAGCGGTCCAGATTTTGCAGCTCTTTCAGAACATCAGCTATCAGGATTTGGGTGAAGGAGAAATGGGGAGGCTTGGGCAAGTTGCTGTGGGGGGTGCAGGGCTGTTGACTGGGGTAGAAGTAGCCAGGTGGAAAGCATGGCCAGCCGTAGAAAAAGCCTTTTTGAAATTCTCAATTATCGCGGATTTATCGGTGGTGACAGTGTTTCCTAGCTTCAGTGCAGTGGGCAGCTGGGAGGAGGTGCTCTTATTCTCTATGGACTTTACAGTGTCCCAGAACTTTTCGAGTTTGTGCTACAGGATGCAAATTTCTATTTGAAAAAGCTAGCCTTTTCTTTCCTAACTGCCTGTGTATATTGGTTCCTAACTTCCCTGAAAAGTTGCATTTTGCGGGGGAAATTCGATGCTAATGCAGTGCTTGGTAACCGGATGAGAGGTGCTCTTTGGAGAAGGGCATGGATACTTCAACAAGCTAAGTGAAGTATGCAGGTAGGTATATAAGTATGGAACGCCGTTTGGGTCTTAAAGCACGTGGTCAAAACGCAATATTTTTAATGCTGCGTGTGTAAGGTAAGCAGGTGCAAAATTAGCGCGTGCAAATTTGCTAAATAAACAGCTGCAAGCGGTCCTGCACAAGTCAAATTAACGTCTATAGCTGCTAAAAATACACCTACACACGCTAACTTAACGCGTTCTTTAATTTGCTAATTTTACCAGCCAATTTCCCTAGCTCCTCCTTTCATTAAATTGGTGTACAGTCAGTTTGATGCAACAACACCACAATTGAAGATGGCGAGAAGGAACTTCCTTATCCACTGCAAACAGACCCTAAATGACTGCACTCGGCTTCTGCTCTCCGATAATCCTGGACTTGATGCCCTTCAGTCCACGTTAACAAGGTTGATTTTTTAAAATACAATTATTACTTAATCATAAAATTGATCTGCTAGCTAACACAGAGGACAGATCTGTGTATGGCTTTGCAGCTATGTTGGAGGCTCAGACACTGAGACAGAAGTGCAAGTAATTTAGGCCTGTGTGTCGCTAATATTGTAAGTCTGATTAGGCCAAGGGAGTATTTTATATTTAGCTAGTATATGTAGAATATATATACACTGCTCAAAAAAATACAGGGAACACTAAAATAACACATCCTAGATTTGAATGAATGAACTATTCTTATTAAATACTTTTTTCTTTACATAGTTGAACGTGCTGACAACAAAATCACACAAAAATTATCAATGGAAATCAAATTTATCAACCCATGGAGGTCTGGATTTGGAGTCACACTCATAATTAAAGTGGAAAACCACACTACAGGCTGATTCAACTTTGATGTAATGTCCTTAAAACAAGTCAAAATGAGGCTCAGTAGTGTGTGTGGCCTCCACGTGCCTGTATGACCTCCCTACAACGCCTGGGCATGCTCCTGATGAGGTGGCGGATGGTCTCCTGAGGGATCTCCTCCCAGACCTGGACTAAAGCATCCGCCAACTCCTGGACAGTCTGTGGTGCAACGTGGCGTTGGTGGATGGAGCGAGACATGATGTCCCAGATGTGCTCAATTGGATTCAGGTCTGGGGAACGGGCGGGCCAGTCCATAGCATCAATGCCTTCCTCTTGCAGGAACTGCTGACACACTCCAGCCACATGAGGTCTAGCATTGTCTTGCATTAGGAGGAACCCAGGGCCAACCGCACCAGCATATGGTCTCACAAGGGGTCTGAGGATCTCATCTCGGTACCTAATGGCAGTCAGGCTACCTCTGGCGAGCCCATGGAGGGCTGTGCGGCCCCCCAAAGAAATGCCACCCCACACCATGACTGACCCACCGCCAAACCGGTCATGCTGGAGGATGTTGCAGGCAGCAGAACGTTCTCCACGGCATCTCCAGACTGTCACGTCTGTCACATGTGCTCAGTGTGAACCTGCTTTCATCTGTGAAGAGCACAGGGCGCCAGTGGCGAATTTGCCAATCTTGGTGTTCTCTGGAAAATGCCAAATGTCCTGCACGGTGTTGGGCTGTAAGCACAACCCCCACCTGTGGACGTCGGGCCCTCATACCACCCTCATGGAGTCTGTTTCTGACCGTTTGAGCAGACACATGCACATTTGTGGCCTGCTGGAGGTCATTTTGCAGGGCTCTGGCAGTGCTCCTCCTGCTCCTTCTTGCACCCACTGCTGGGTTGTTGCCCTCCTACGGCCTCCTCCACGTCTCCTGATGTACTGGCCTGTCTCCTGGTAGCGCCTCCATGCTCTGGACACTACGCTGACAGACACAGCAAACCTTCTTGCCACAGCTCGCATTGATGTGCCATCCTGGATGAGCTGCACTACCTGAGCCACTTGTGTGGGTTGTAGACTCCGTCTCATGCTACCACTAGAGTGAAAGCACCGCCAGCATTCAAAAGTGACCAAAACATCAGCCAGGAAGCATAGGAACTGAGAAGTGGTCTGTGGTCACCACCTGCAGAACCACTCCTTTATTGGGGGTGTCTTGCTAATTGCCTATAATTTCCACCTGTTGTCTATTCCATTTGCACAACAGCATGTGAAATTTATTGTCAATCAGTGTTGCTTCCTAAGTGGAAAGTTTGATTTCACAGAAGTGTGATTGACTTGGAGTTACATTGTGTTGTTTAAGTGTTCCCTTTATTTTTTTGAGCAGTGTATTTTGTTGTAATGAATGCTGGTATTTAATGCTAATTAGTTACTAGTTCGCTTGATCACGTTCCTTAGCCGCACACCCCGGCCATAGCCACAGTGAACGGCGCCGTACAGCCCTGCTAGTTACATAAAGGTGACTTATTATCGAGGAGTACTGACGTCAAATGTGTTTTTGTATTTTTAAGCAAAACAACAACTGAAGGTTTAAAACTTCAGGCTGGCTGGCTAACTATAATGTCAATGCTACTTAGCCTTAAGCTCACGATTAGCATGAAAACATTTACAAAGCTCACAATGCTCATTTGACCTAGCACAACCTAGTAAAAACTAATATAATAACACATCAGCTTTCCAACAGCACAGATATATTTTTGAATACCCTTTGAAATATGAATATTTCATCTAAGCCTATGATGGCACTTTTTGAACAGGAATCTCAGTCCCATCCATGGTCTCTATTTTCACAAAACTGTCGTCTTGCAGATTGGAAACCATGCAGAGGAGCCTTGAGTGGGCTAGGGGGAGGCTGAAAAATGTTGGGTGTGGTTAATTTTACTGTTTTTTTTTTTTCACTCTTGGTTCTCCTGCTGCCCATTCTATTCGTTCTTGGTCAACATTTCTATTTATGTCTTGACTTTAAAACATTACTTGGCCACAATTTGTGACAGTTACTATAATTTAAAAGTGTTTTTGGAACAAGGGGGGTGAGCTGTGTCACAATACATTAAGTAGCCTAAACACAGTGTATTATTGTTACAGCCAGTTACAGTTACCGGGCTCCTCGGACTTGGAGAGGAGCTAGAGGTGCACCTTGTTCTGCCATCACTCAAGAGCAACTGAGGTTTCTAATGTCCTGTGCTGTCAGTGTGTCTCAGATGGCAGATATTCTACATGTGTCCCGATCGACAGTCAAATGTCATCTAAGGTCAGTTGTGCTTGGGAGTAATGCTATAAACTACATACTTTAGATGCATGGTTTCCAGTTTCTTACCAATCAAACAATTTTAGAATGACTACAATCAAGACAGTACTTTAAAATGACTATGATGATATACATTACCTCATCCCTGTCCATTGTTACTCTTTTTTCCAGACACTTCGATCTGTTACATGCACCATTATATTCTGACATGTCAGACTTGGCTCTGGAGGAATAGATTAAGGACTTGGAGGCTGGGAACGACAAACGTGGACCGGAGGCTGTTCGATCACAATTAAGGGCTCTGGGTGCAGAGATGCAGAGTGAAGGACAGCATGCTTTGTGTTAACCCGAGGGCGGCTGCCCTCAGAGCCATGTCGCAGAGGCAGCATAGAAGGTCATACCGTATTGCAGGACCAAACTCGTTATGGCACCTTGATGGAAGCCACAATCTGATAAGGTAGATATATCTTTGTGATAGACACAATTATCTATATCACTGGTGAGAAGTTGTACATTGTAACATCTCAAATTGTTCATCAACAACTAACAGTTCAGTAAGCAATGGCACTTGATACCATATGTCACTCATGTGGATAATTGTTTTATTGTGTTTCTGCTACTTCTGTGATTGATAGAATATCTGCATCATGAAATTAACAAACATGCTTATATTGAGTACATACGGAGGCAAAAACAGTTGGAGCAAAGTATTTGTACCTAATTGTGAACAACAGGAGAGTCTGTCCTCTTGACTCATCAAGATAAACGTGGTTATTTTTCCAATTGAAGTAGATATTGTAATCACACATCTTCCGCTGCAGGAAACAGTCTAGAACAAACCCTTGTTGTAGCCTTTAGAGGGCTAACAGAAGTACTTATAGTTGTGATCCGCGGTAGACTGTTCATTAACATTGTTCCACATTTTGGATGTTAGTTTAAAATTAGGTCTGCTGCTTTGTTATATACTGCAGGAACCTGATGCAGCATTTAAGTGGTAAAAGAGGATGGTGATGTTTGTATATTTAATGTGTTCAGCTTTTGTATCAACCAGTGATGTATTTTCTGATTTAGGTGGAGGATAGTCATACATGGTGGCCTTCTCGTTGTTTCTCCGTGCTTCCAGCAACAATCGCAGCAGTACTGTCATGGATTGCTTGATGAATGCTGTCTTCAGATATGGCGTTTCCTCCAGAGTTAGGACGGACCAGGGAGGAGGAAACAACACCGTCTGCTTGTTGAATGTAATACATATTGGAAATATTATTAAAAAAATAGAGCTACATGCATCCTTAAAATGTCTTCTTGACCTACACATTGATTACATTCTATAGTGAGTGATGCATGCGGCTACATTTTGTTTCTGTAAATCATTTTCAGAACGCAATCACATTGTTTGAGTTCTCCATGTTTTTGAAATGTATAAGCCTTTAAATTACCTTTTACAGACTACTTCTACAAACGAGGCTACACTTGTGGCAGCACCTATTCCTGTGGCCCCCCATCTTCTGCACCACTTCCTGTGGCCTTCCCTCCACCATTCCCTGAGGCTTATCGTCCACCTTCACCACAGTCTTCTGTTGATGTTGGTGATGGCAATGAGTAAGTCATCCCTGTAAATAATTAAATGTCTTGTTATTACAGATAAATTGTGGGAACTATCTGAGCTTTGTTATTCTGAATGTCTCTTAGTTTTGACCTTAAAACACTGCTGAAGTTAATGAGATGCCAACCGAATTAACGTGATGAGGGACAACGTTTATGATTGTGCAATGAGAGGCTTTAAGAGAGCCCACTTTAATCCTGAGGCAAAAATAGACATGGTTTTTAGGGATGCTGACGGAAAAGGGGCAGCTGATGAGGGTGGTCCCTCAAGAGAATTTCTCCGGCTGCTAATGAGTGCCATCCATTCCTCTGCAATATTTGAGGGACCTGATTGGCAAAAATGCCTTTCTTGCAACTCAACACTTTTACACCAACAAAGACACGTTTGTTTATGCCAATATATATGACTTTGGTAAGATATTTGATTTTTGTATGTAATGTGTCCTTTATTTACTGTTTGTCTTCTGTGTGACAGCACTCTATGATGGCGTATACAAGCAGGTGGGCCGCATGATTGCTGTCTGGTACATGGGGGTGTAGAGCCACATTTTTTCAGAGAGGCTATACAGGCAAGTGTGTGGCCTACAACCTCCTGTGCCAGAACTGAAAGAAATTGTGGAACTTCAGAGAGAAGTTTGAGAAGGTAGGTGGCTTTATACTGTGATGGATGTTATGTTACTGTTAATTTGCACTAAGTTTGAAAAAAATTTGGGTCGTAGTTCTTGAATACTTTTCCACATGTATTTGGTTTCCTTTTGCTGACAGTCAATCTTTTTTAAGGGTAGTGATAATCAGTTTATTGTTTTGCTAATTTGTCCCAAAACACAGTTCAATAAACAATCTAAGATCCAGTTAGCACAAACTGTTGACGAGGCAGAGGAAGTGGTCATGTTGGGGAGGGATTCCCTGGTGGAGTCGGCCACCAAGTTTTACTTAGAAAGTAGGATACGGGATGCTCTTGAGTAGTGAGTTTCCATATATCTAAGGAATCTCAAGTTTAGTTAAATTCTTCAGGGTAAATTCATTGACTTTTTTAACTTATAGATTCAAAGAGGGTCTGGAGTGTCTAGGTCTGCTGCCTTACATGAATAGACACTCAAGCCTCTTCAGAGAGGTTTTCATCTACGCTGAGAAGCTTATTTTGGCCAAAGACATAGCTTCTCTCTTCAAAGCATAGCGCTGCCCACCTGGTACCAATCAAAGACCAATAGAGAGAAGAGTCATATGTTTCTGGAGGGACTGGCTTCTGGAGGTGGAAGGTTAGATGCAAAACCATGATCGTTGAAGTAACACGGCGCACATCAGTAAAACATCACCTAATCACTGTGGGACAGCATGTTCTTCCATGGGCCCCCTAATAATGTAATAGATAAATAAAATCCCAAACTACTTTCACCTAGAGTATTGTGTTCTCTATGAACTTTAATGTCCCCCCCTTCCCTTTTTTCAGGGGGGAACACATACCCTTTAACCATCGAGGTTTTCATTTTCACATCAGGGGCTTCAGCATTCCTAGGTTGGGATTGCCAGTGGAGCCACAGCTACCGCACGGCAAGCGGTTCCGGAGCGCCAAGTCTAGGTCCAAGAGGCTTCTAAACAGATTCTACCCCCAAGCCATAAGACTACTGAACATCTAATCAAATGGCTACCCATACTATTTGCTGCTACTATCTATGCATAGTCACTTCAATATCTCTACCTACATGTATATATTAACTTGACTAACCAGTGCCCCCGCAGATTCTCTGTACCGGTATCCCCTGTATATAGCCTCGCTATTGTTATTTTACTGATGCTCTTTAATTATTTACTTTTTTTTGTATTTTTACTTTTTTTAACTGCATTGTTGGTTAAGGGCTTGTAAGTAAGAATTTCACTGTTGTATTTGGCACATGTGAAAAATACACTTTGATTTGAAGAATTAATTTAAGGGGAATTATCCAAAACGTTTATTGCATGACTACCTAGTAAGTTCAGAATACTGCAGCCAATGTTAATTGATGTGTCCCAAAATAAGTGATATTATGAAAGTTTCCGACAGGATTGTCTATCAGCAAAAAAAGTTGTGTAGTGAAAGTTTTCAAAAACATTACAACCAACCATAATCAATTGGACAGTAATACATTATGCAGCTTTAATAAATGTATGATTTCTTAGTGGGTAAACGGAGCATTATGCAAAGTAGTAAAGTCATGTATGTCAAAGGACTTTTGCAATATGTGCAATGTTACATAAATAAATCTTACTGTAAATATGGATATTTCATTCAATAAAATACACTATTTTTTTATTTAACCTTTATTTAACCAGGTAGGCAAGTTGAGAAAAAGTTATCATTTACAATTGCGACATGGCCAAGATAAAGCAAAGCAGTTCGACACAAACAACAACACAGTTTAAAACAAACATACAGTCAATAATACAGTAGAAAAAAAATAAGTATATACAATGTGAGCAAATGAGGTGAGAAAAGGGAGGTAAAGGCAAAAAAAAGGCCATGGTGGCGAAGTAAATACAATATAGCAAGTAAAACACTGGAATGGTAGATTTGCAGTGGAAGAATGTGCAAAATAAAGATAGAAATAATGGGGTGCAAAGGAGCAAAATAAATAAATACAGTAGGGGGAGAGGTAGTTGTTTGGGCTAAATTATAGATGGGCTATGTACAGGTGCAGTAATCTGTGAGCTGCTCTGACAGCTGGTGCTTAAAGCTAGTGAGGGAGATAAGTGTTTCCAGTTTCAGGGATTTTTGTAGTTCGTTCCACTCATTGGCAGCAGAGAACTGGAAGGAGAGGCGGCCAAAGGAAGAATTGGTTTTGGGGGTGACCAGAGAGATATACCTGCTGGAGCGTGTGCTACAGGTGGGTGCTGCTATGGTGACCAGCGAGCTGAGATAAGGGGGGACTTTACCTAGCAGGGTATTGTACATGACCTGGAGCCAGTGGTTTTGGCGACGAGTATGAAGCGAGGGCCAGCCAACGAGAGCGTACAGGTCGCAGTGGTGGGTAGTATATGGGGCTTTGGTGACAAAACGGATGGCAATGTGATAGACTGCATCCAATTTATTGAGTAGGGTATTGGAGGCTATTTTGTAAATGACATCGCCGAAGTCGAGGATCGGTAGGATGGTCAGTTTTACAAGGGTATGTTTGGCAGCATGAGTGAAGGATGCTGGTTGGTTGGTACATAGGTACATAGTTGGTACATAGGCCGTGGTGCAGCAAGTTTGAGGGTAGTGGAGAAGCACAAGTGGGACTTTGAGTGAAGTAACTGAGGGCAGAAAAGGATATCAGGGTGCCCAGGAACTTGAAGCTGCTGATCATCTCCATGTCAATGTACAGTGGATGGGAGAATGGTCAAGTATCACAATCTACTTTGTTTGTTTACGCTGAGACTGTTGTCCTATCACCATTGTCATGACTGTCCTGATCAGGTCAGGTTACAGGAGACCACAACCCTACAGATTATCTCTCACCCCCAACAGAGAAGGAGAGATCTAGGGGTATGAAGATGTGGGGGTTTTATGACCCCTCACGCCCATGATAAATCTTAGGCAACAGACACAATTCCTTTGTCCTCTCACTATGGAGAACCAGCCTCAGAACATTAAACATGCAATAAATGGACTTTGGAACAATGGTTTCCGTCAGCCACAATGGTGGTAATGACGATAGATGGAATATGAAAATGAATGTCATTTTTATTTTGTTATTACATTTACATTTACATTTAAGTCATTTAGCAGACGCTCTTATCCAGAGCGACTTACAAATTGGTGCATTCACCTTATGATATCCAGTGGAACAACCACTTTACAATAGTGCATCTAAATCTTTTAAGGGGGGGGGGGGGGGGGGTAGAAGGATTACTTTATCCTATCCTAGGTATTCCTTAAAGAGGTGGGGTTTCAGGTGTCTCCGGAAGGTGGTGATTGACTCCGCTGACCTGGCGTCGTGAGGGAGTTTGTTCCACCATTGGGGTGCCAGAGCAGCGAACAGTTTTGACTGGGCTGAGCGGGAACTGTACTTCCTCAGAGGTAGGGAGGCGAGCAGGCCAGAGGTGGATGAACGCAGTGCCCTTGTTTGGGTGTAGGGCCTGATCAGAGCCTGAAGGTACGGAGGTGCCGTTCCCCTCACAGCTCCGTAGGCAAGCACCATGGTCTTGTAGCGGATGCGAGCTTCAACTGGGAGCCAGTGGAGAGAGCGGAGGAGCGGGGTGACGTGAGAGAACTTGGGAAGGTTGAACACCAGACGGGCTGCGGCGTTCTGGATGAGTTGTAGGGGTTTAATGGCACAGGCAGGGAGCCCAGCCAACAGCGAGTTGCAGTAATCCAGACGGGAGATGACAAGTGCCTGGATTAGGACCTGCGCCGCTTCCTGTGTGAGGCAGGGTCGTACTCTGCGAATGTTGTAGAGCATGAACCTACAGGAACGGGCCACCGCCTTATTAAAGGTTAAAGGACAATGTTATTACGAAAACGTAACTTTAAGAGTTTTCCTAGTATATGCTTGATGTTTATACATTGTACGTTATGTGGAAAATGTCCAAATCAAAGAGAATGTTTTGGTAAAGATGAAATGTGAAGTTGTCTAAAATTGGATTTGAGTAAAATCTAGACCTTGGTACGCCCAGAGAATTGCCATAAAGGCGGTTTCGCCCACTTCTGACCCGAGGTTATAAGACATGTGTTAAGAAGGAACATATCAGACTAATTGACATGAGCTGCAGCAAGGTCTGAGTAGTCAACAAACCCAAAACGAGGATGAAGACAAAGGAACCATTGTCACGCCCTGACCTTAGTTATCTATGTTTTCTTTATTATTTTGATTAGGTCAGGGTTTGACTAGGGTGGGTGTGCTAGTTTGGTCTTGTCTAGGGTTTTTGTATATCTAGGGTTTTGTAGGTCTAGGTATATATATGTCTATGGTGGCCTGATATGGTTCCCAATCAGAGGCAGCTGTTTATCGTTGTCTCTGACTGGGGACCATATTTAGGTAGCCATTTACCCTTGGGTATTTGTGGGTTCTTGTCTATGTGTAGTTGCCTGTCAGCACTCATTTGTATAGCTTCAATGTTCGTTTTGTTATTTTGTTAGTTTTGTTCAGTGTTCATTCTTATATTAAAGAAGAATGTATGCATACCACGCTGCGGCTTGGTCTCCTCCTTTTGACGGCCGTGACAACCTTCTTCTATCCATGCTACGGAGGAGTAGCTATGTCTAAGCGGTTGAATTCAAGCCAGACCACCCGGCCTCCACTCACCAACGAATCGTATCTACACTGTTTCATTCCTACGCTGTGAGCCCTGAGCTACAAGGCTGGCTGTCGTCAGAAGAACCCTTTCAGATGAGGAATCAGACCACTAAGCCAAAAGGACACTGACATCGTGAGGACAACCAGAGAGTTGCACAAGAGAAGTGCGTCATTGAGAAGCCTAAACGGTCCACGTGGAGAATCCACGGAGACCTTCAACACGTAATTACATCATTATATTCTGACCCATAATAGCAGCAGTTTGGGCCAAGGTTAGGGTTAAAATAAGCATAGCTGACAAATGCACAGAAATGTTTGTTTCTCTTTTGTACTTTCTCTTTTTCTCTCTCTTTCAAATCCCCATTTTGGGTAACACGCGTCATAGTGTGTTGGCCCGTTATCTTCTTTGGAGTAGGGGGCAGTATTTTCATGTCTGGATGAAAAGCGTGCCCAGAGTAAACTGCCTGCTACTCAGGCACAGATGCTAGGATATGCATATTATTAGTAGATTTGGATAGAAAACACTCTGACGTTTCTAAAACTGTTTGAATGAACTGTTTCAACTCTTTGCTTATCCAAGATACAGTGGAAATGGGGTCATGTTGCACTTCCTAAGGCTTCCACTAGATGTCAACAGTCTTTAGAACCTTGTTTGATGCTTCTACTGTGAAGTGGGGGCGAATGAGAGGGGATTGAGTAAGGTCTGCCATGAGCTGACCATGCACATTCATATGAGAGTTAGCTTGAGTTCCATTGCATTTCTGAAAACAAAGGAATTCTCCGGTTGGAACATTATTGAAGATTTATGTTAAAAACATCCTAAAGATTGATTGATTCTATACTTCGTTTGACATGTTTCTACGGACTGTAATATGACTTTTCATCTGAACTTTTGCCTGGACCTGCCCGCGCGTCGTGAATTTAGATTGTGTACTGAACGCGCGAACAACAAGGAGGAATTTGGACATAAATGATGGACATTATCAAACAAAACAAACATTTATTGTGGAACTGGGATTCCTGGGAGTGCATTCTGATGAAGATCATCAAAGTTAAGTGAATGTATATAATGCTATTTCTGACTTGTGTTGACTCCAACATGGCGTATATCTCTTTGGGTTGATTTGTCGTCTGAGCGCCATACTCAGATTATTGCATGGTTTGCTTTTTCCCTTTTTTGAAATCTGACACAGCGGTTGCATTAAGGAGAAGTGGATCTAAAATTCCATGTATAACACTTGTATTTTCATCAACATTTATGATGACTATTTCTGTAAATTGATGTGGCTCTCTGCAAAATCACCTGATGTTTTGGATCTACTGAACATAACGCGCCAATGTAAACTCAGATTTTTGGATACAAATACTTTACCGAACAAAACATACATGTATTGTGTAACATGAAGTTCTATGAGTGTCATCTGATGAAGATCATCAAAGGTCCGTGATGAATTTGATCTATTTCTGCTTTTTGTGACTCCTCTCTTTGGCTGGAAAAATGGCTGTGTTTTTCTGTGACTTGGCTCTGACCTAACATAATCGTTTGGTTTGCTTTCGTCATAAAGCCTTTTAGAAATCGGACACTCTGGCTGGATTTACAACAAGTGTATCTTTAAAATGGTGTAAAATACATGTATGTTTGAGGGATTTTAATTATGGGATTTCTGTTGTTTTGAATTTTAATGCTCTGTAGTTTCACTGGCTGTTGACGAGGTGAGACGCTACCGTCCCACATACCCCAGAGAGGTTATACTAAATTCTAATCAATAGCCTAGACTGTGTTTTTGTGTATGTGTATCTTTTATTATCATTTTAGCTTTTTAGTAAATAAATAATCAACTAAAATTGGTGTGGTACGAAGTCATTGGTGGTACCCGGGTTTGTGCAGGTTCACGGATTATGCGACGTTCAGAATGAGACTGTAGAGGAAATTGATTAATTAGCGACTGTTGTAAAATCGATATTCTGATATTCTTTGCGTTAATATGGGAAATAGAAACTCAATAAAACAAATTTTCCCATGGTACCCAAGGTTAATGAGTTAATAATAGCTTGATTCATTTAATCACGCAATTATAAACCTTTAATTATTCGATGAGCAGCAGTCATCACATTAACCTTTCTAGCCCAGGGGTTCCGCTAGCGGAACACCCACAACATTCCGCTGAAAATGCAACGCGCGAAATTCAAATATTTTTTAGAAATATGTAACTTTCACACATTAACAAGTCCAATACAGCAAATGAAAGATAAACATCTTGTTAATCTACCCATCGTGTCCGATTTAAAAAAAATGTTTTACAGCGAAAACACAACATATTTATGTTAGATCACCACCAAATCCAAAAAACACAGCCATTTTTCCCAGCCAAAGATAGTCACAAAAGCAGAAATAGAGATAAAATGAATCACTAACCTTTGATAATCTTCAACAGATGACACTCATAGGACATCATGTTACACAATACATTTATGTTTTGTTCGATAATGTGCATAATTATATCCACAAATCTCGGTTTACATTGGCGCCATGTTCAGAAATGCCTCCAAAATATCCAGAGTAATTACAGAGCCACGTCAAATAACAGAAATACTCATCATAAACTTTGATGAAAGATACATGTTTTACATATAATTAAAGATACACATGTTCTTAATGCAACCGCTGTGTCAGCTTTTTAAAAAACTTTACGGAAAAAGCATTCCATGCAATAATCTGAGACGGCGCTCAGAAATACACAACATTTCTCCGCCATGTTGGAGTCAACAGAAATTACATCATAAATATTCCCTTACCTTTGATGATATTTCATCAGAATGCAGTGCAAGGAATCCTAGTTCCACAATAAATCGTTGTTTTGTTCGATAATGTCCATTACTAGTGTCCAATTAGCTACTTTTGCTAGCACGTTTAGTTCACATGTCCAAACGCTGGCGCCGGTCCAGGCGAACTCGGACGAAAACTTCAAAAAGGGATATTCCAGGTCGAATAAACTGGTAAAATTAAGTAGAGAATCAATCTTCAGGATGTTGTTATCATATATATCCAATAACGTTCCAACCGGAGCATTCGTTTTTGTCTACAGAGTAATGGAACGCATGGCCATATCATGACTAGTGCGCGTGACCAGGAACTAGCATTCTGCCAGACCACTGACTCAAATAGCTGCCATCCGGCCCCACATCACACTAGAGGCTTCATTCCACATTCTACTGACTGTTGACATTTAGCGGAAGGCGTAGGAAGTGCGAACAGATCCATATCTTACTGGGATGTGAATAGACGATGAGTTTAACATCAACCAGCCCCAGAATTTCCACTTCCTGTTTGGAAGTTTGCCTGCCATATGAGTTCTGTTATACTCACAGACATAATTCAAACAGTTTTAGAAACTTCAGAGTGTTTTCTATCCAATAGTAATAATAATATGCATATATTAACATCTGGGACAGAGTAGGAGGCAGTTCACTATGGGCACGTGATTCATCCAAAGTGAAAATGCTGCCCCCAATCCCTAAAAAGGATTAACTAATACAACGGCACGACACCATTATGTCAGGTCCCACAGCTCATTTATGTACTCATGTGTACCAAGGTAGTGTCGGGTCCATTCTGGGGATACACATTCTTACGATAATGTAAAAAAAATCGAATTTGTTATTACAGGATTTACACCCAGAGCCCCGAGTCTGCTAACCAGTTTGTGGGTCAGGATGTCGTTGAAAGCAGAGCTATAAAATGCACTCTGACGTATGTAAAAATGTATAATTGACATTTGTTGCGACAATAGGCAAACTGGAGTTGTACATTGTGCTACACTATCTATTGTTACAGTTTCTTTTTTATCGATATCGACTGGGATGCAGTGGAGATGGTAAGAAGCTTCGATATCATGGGGACCTAACGTCTAGCGTCCTTTCTGGTACACCCACAGACCCTGCAGTCAAATGCCAACCAGCGGCTCTCCGTCCTGCGGTGGCTGAAGACGTTTTGCCTGACGTCAGACATTAACAAGAGTGTCAGATTGAAGTATCTGGAAAATTTTAAACAGAACCATAAGAGCAGATTTCTTTACTGGAAGTTTTAAAATGTCTAATTGTAGTCACTTTCAATTGATTCATTGACTCCAAGAACCATAGATTGTTTGTAGTTCATAACATTAACACGACTGACAAACGTTGCTTGCCTGAAAGTTGGATACATGTTTTAAAAACATTGGATATTTGATTAGGCTTAATGTTGCATACCTTGCCATGTTGTGCATGCATGCCAACCAGGTGAGAATCACCAGAATTAATTGATACTTGATGAATCAGGTCTTCTCTGCTGCTTTATCAGCCTCCCCCTTGTCCACTCCAAGCTCCTCTTCATGGTTCCCTTCTGCAAGACACAATTGTGTAAAAATAATGCGGAAGGAATGTGAACCCTATTCCTTTGAAGCAGTACTGGGTATATGCCTGATGTTATTTTAACCTAATAAGCTTCGACGGAATATACATATTCAAAAAGTGAACGTGCACATTAAAGTATACTCTGTTCGAAAGCTGACATGTAACATTAGACGTTAGAACAGGTTTTACATGGTTGCCACTAGCCGAATTTGCTTCGTGAGCTTTTCTGTGTCTTCATGCTAATCACGAGCTAGCGCGGCTAACGCTAGCATTTAAATGAAAGCCAGTCAGGCTGAAGAAGTTGCCTACCTTAAGTTTTTGTTTTGCTTAAATACAAGGCTTTGGGCTAAAAACGTAACTATAAACATGTCCTGCTTCAGTACTAGCCGATAAGTCGCATTTAGGTAGCTTGTCTTCCTTAAGTCAATGATAAAGCAAAATAGTCCAAAAATCGAGAACTACCAGGATTGTGAGCATCTCCGTTGTCTAATCTATGTATGCCTGGCCCTGCATTCAAGCAACAATCTTGCTAGTATGTAATTTACCTTGATAGTATTAACACATTCCAAAATGTTTCCGTGGCTGTTATAGTTTACATGTTTTTTCAGCAGGGCTTTTAATAAAACACAAGATGATGCCGTTCACTGCGGCTAGCAGTATGACCGGGCAAAGTTTGAGGCTAACTATACGATATAATATGGCCGGGGTTCGAGGCTACCGATGTTAGCTAAATTAGCTAGCAAGTATCTGACTTAGCTTATGCTAAGAACTGCTGATCCTGGTGCTAGATTAATGTTAGCTGAATTTTATAGCCAGTGATGAGAAACAGATCCTTCCACTGTAAACTAGCTGATAAACTTTACGATTCAGTAAAAAACAAATTTCAAAGACAAAACCGTTACCTTGTAAAGGTTCAAACTCTGCTTGCAGTGGAAAAGGAAGTTCCTTCAAACTGTGAAATCTGGTTGAAAGGAGGAGCTAGGGAAATTGGCTAGTAAAATGAGCATATTAAAGAACGTGTTAAGTTAGCATTTGTAGGTGCATATTTAGCAGCTGTAGGCGTTAACTTGACATGTGCAGGACCGCTTGTTGAACTGCCTGCAAGCACATTTGCACGTGCTTATTTTACATGTGTATGCGTTAATTTAGCGCGTGAAGACGTTAATTTAGCGTCTGCACAGGTTTACTTTACACACGTAGAATTAAAAAGATTGCGTTTTGACCACGTGCTTTAAGACCCAAACGGCGTTCCATATATAAGTGTATGTTTAAGAATGTGCAGTATATTTTCAATTCAAGGCACTCTGACAAACAGGTCATTGAAACATATTTTATGGATAGGTTACTTTGCATGGCCAGGATAAAAAAGAGACACTGCATTGCTGTTGAACCAGCCTTAGCCTAGGCCTAGTGTAAGAGTAGCCTATGGAGGACTTGATATGAAACGGAAAACAAGTAATCTGTTTTTAAAAACAACAATATTTCTAAATAGGATGGGGTCAGAAGCATGATCTCATGAATCACTTCTCATGAGTGGCTTTGTGAAGTTGGGTCTGATCAACACTGAGGTGCTGATGGCTGCGACCGAGCTACCCTGGTCAACCTGAAAATACTTTAAGTTTATTTAGCATGTAACCCAATTTTTTGCAGGAGATTCCAGCATCTAAATATGACATCCAGGTTATTTTTCATGAATCGAATGAAAGCATTACACAGAGTGGAGAAAAACAGACATAAACTTTGGGGTAACGGGAGGACAAAGTCAACACTGACAGTTGGATGAAATTTCACCAAACCCTGAACTTGTCAAAGCGATTATAGAACCTGAGCACCACGATTGACGAGAAATATAAGATATTTTCGCCACCCTTGCTACAATTGAAACTAAGCTCTATGTTTACGCCAAGAGGACTCCGCCACCATGCTAACTGTAAAGGTTACAACACTGGAGAAAACGGTGGAAAAACCGACTGAAACTCGGTCTATTTTTGAGACAGAAGTTGCAGAGGCAATATTAATGTCAAATCTGAGAGAATGAACCGAAGAGGTGAATCTAACCCAATTATTTTAGACATGGCTACCAATACCTCGTTCAAAACAACTGGGAACTCTGGAAAAAAATGGCTCCGACTAGGAAAAATCTATTTGAACGGTCATCCAATTGAGAATTCCACCTCGGAAACTCGGGCCTCTTTCTACAGCTCTGACCGTCCGACCTGAAGTTCACTGACGTCATGATTTGACCTCGTATTTTTCAGAGTTTCCAGTTGTTTTGAACGCGGCATGTAGACTAAAGGAAATGGCAGTAATGTGATGTAATGTGGTGAAGGAATTATTTTGTTTCTTGTTTAGTTTTCTCTTCTCCCTATTAAGTACAGTTGAAGTCAGAAGTTTACATACACTTAGGTTGGAGTCATTAAAACTAATTTTTCAACCACTACACAAATTTCTTGTTAACAAACTATAGTTTTGGCAAGTCGGTTAGGACATCTACTTTGTGCATGACACAAGTCCTTTTTCCAACAATTGTTTACAGACAGATTATTTCCCTTATAATTCACTGTATCACAGTTCCAGTGGGTCAAAAGATTACATACACTAAGTTGACTGTGGCTTTAAACAGCTTGTAAAATTCCAGAAAATTGTCATGGCTTCTGATAAGCTAATTGACATAATTTGAATCAATTGGAGGTGTACCTGAGGATGTATTTCAAGGCCTACCTTCACACTCAGTGCCTCCTTGCTTGACATCATGGGAAAATCAAAATAAATCAGCCGACCGTACCATGTTGCGCCTTGGTCTCCTCCCTACGACGGCCGTGACACCCCAAGCAAACTTCCAAAATTGTGGCAAATTGGCTTAAGGACAACAAAGTCAAGGTATTGGAGTGGCCATCACAAAGCCCTGACTTCAATCTTATGGAACATTTGTGGGCAGAACGTGCAAGGAGGCCTACAAACCTGACTCAGTTGTACTAGCTCTGTCAGGAGGAATGGGCCAAAATTCACCCAAGTTATTGTGGGAAGCTTGTGGAAGGCTACCCGAAACGTTTGACCCAAGTAAACAAATTAAAGGCAATGCTACCAAATACTAAATGAGTGTATGTAAACTTCTGATCCACTTGGAGTGTAATGAAAGAAATAAAAGCTTAAATAAATAATTCTCTACTATTATTCTGACATTTCACATCCTTAAAATAAAGTGGTGATCCTACCTGACCTAAGACAGAGAATTTTTACTAGGATTAAATGTCAGGAATTGTGAAAAACTGAGTTTAAATGTATTTGGCTAAGGTGTATGTAAACTTCCGACTTCAACTGTATGTTATACGACTACATACTTCAATTAGATATGAATTATTGGCGAGGTATTCGAACGTTGACTGTTGCACTCTGGTCACATGCTTTATGTCATTAAAATATGAAAATTTAGGCTGCATATATATTCTTTGTGTTGATGAAAATAATATCTGACTTTTTTTGTTGTAATTTTTATTTTTTTAATGTTATTTTGGAGTGGGGTTTGTGGGTGCACTCGTCTCCATGCCCGGTGTCTCGAGGCGGGTGGGGTCGAGCGCACCTACTGTCAACTTGTATGGAGCAGAATTGGGTTTTCACTGATATTTGATTAAGAAGCCAGCTGTTATGAACAAATCTCTTTTCTTTCTTAATTTTATTGTGTTCTTATTAAACATGAGCTTGTTTGTTTGAGGGAAGTTTGTAATGATGCATTTTCTTTTCTCCTCCCAAGCCCAATGTTATTATTATGACTTACTTCATCATTGGTATGATCAGGCTATAATTAATTTATCAAATAGTAAATTACCTGTTTTAATTGCACTTTCATTTTGGAAAATGTCTCCAGCAATGGCAGGTTCCATGGTAGCTAATGATAAAATCTAAACATTCATTTGGACCAATGAACACAATGAAAGATTCTCATACAGTGAGGGAAAAAAGTATTTGATCCCCTGCTGATTCTTTTACGTTTGCCCACTGACAAAGAAATGATCAGTCTATAATTTTAATGGTAGGTTTATTTGAACAGTGAGAGACAGAATAACAACAAAAAAAATCCAGAAAAGCGCATGTCAAAAATGTTACAAATTGATTTGCATTTTAATGAGTGAAATAAGTATTTGACCCCCTCTCAATCAGAAAGATTTCTGTCTCCCAGGTGTCATTTATACAGGTAGCGAGCTGAGATTAGGAGCACACTCTTAAAGGGAATGCTCCTAATCTCAGTTTGTTACCTGTATAAAAGACACCTGTCCACAGAAGCAATCAATCAATCAGATTCCAATGAACATCTGAATGATTCAGAGGACAACTGGGTGAAAGTGTTGTGGTCAGATGAGACCAAAATGGATCTCTTTGGCATCAACTCATCTCGCCGTGTTTGGAGGAGGAATGCTGCCTATGACCCCAAGAACACCATCCCCACCGTCAAACATGGAGGTGGAATCATTATGCTTTGGGAGTGTTTTTCTACTAAGGGGACAGGACAACTTCACCGCATCAAAGGGACGATGGAAAATATGTTTTGTTTATCTTAATGTTTGACAAATGTGTATTTATTAAGGATCCCCATTAGCTGCTGCCTTGAGCAGCTAGTCTTCCTGGGGTCCAGTGACATTATTAAGGTAGTCATATACAATAAAAAATATTACATGACATTTCATTTCATAACACTTTTCACAACACATTAAGTGTGTGCCCTAAGGCCACTACTCTACTATCACATATCTACAATACAAAATATATGTGTATGTGTGTAGAGTGAGTGTGTTATGTGTATGCATGTGTCTGTGGCTTTGTGTCTGTGTCTTCACAGTCTCTGTTGTTCCATAAGTTGTCACACCCTGATCTGTTTCACTTGTGCTTGTCTCCACCCCCCTCCAGGTGTCGCTCATCTTCCCCATTATCCCCTGTGTACTTATACCTGTGTTCTCTGTTTGTCTGCTGCCAGTTCGTCTTGTTTGTCAAGTCAAACAGCGGTTTGTCTCAGCTCCTGCTTTTCCCCAGTCTCTTTTTCTCGCTCTCCTGGTTTTGACCTTTGCCTGTCCTGTCTTTGAGCCCGCCTGCCTGACCACTCTGCCTGCCCCTGAGCCTGCCTGCCATCCTGTGCCTTTGCCCCTAACCTGGATTCCCGACCTCTACCTGACCTGAGCCTGCCTGCCGTCCTGTGCCTTTGCCGCTACTCTGGATTATCGACCCCTGCCTGCCTTGACCTGTCATTTGCCTGCCCCTGTTGCTGTAATAAACATTGTTACTTCAAGTCTGCATTTGGGTCTTACCTGAAATGTGATGTAAGATGTATTTTATCTTTTTTATCTCATTATATTGCTTGCATCAGTTACCTGATAGAGAGAATAAAGTAGACGTCGCGCGTCAAACGTCTGATTTATGACCCTATGTCCGGATGACGCGTACATGCCCAAATATGAGCATCTGGTCAGGACGTCCTGGCGGGAAGGTGGCACGTGGTTATGCCAATATAAGAGCATCCTGTTTCTGTTGTCACGTGTTAGAGTGTGTGTGTTATTTTATGGCTATATTGCATCTATTCCTTTGAAGTTGTCATGATGATTGATGTGTAGGGACCTCGGTGAACTGGGGGGGATGTGTTTGAACATTTTCAAAGAGTATGGCCCACCCACCCACCCTATTTTATTGCCCTTAGGGTTGTTGTCTATGAAGCAGGAATGTCCGGGGGGATTGTGTTTGCGGCAGACGCATTATAAATAAGGCCCAGAACAACACATGCGGCCCCAGAACACTAAACAAGATTTAAAAAATAAAACTAAGAACATTAAACAGAAAATTATGTCTCCTAGGCCAATTCTCGGGGTGCTATGCATCTCTTGTCATAAACCCAATGATAAAAGCATTGAGGACATTTTGTATGATGCCCCTGAATGTTTTAAAGGAGTTTTGGATACGAGTGATGGACATATGGCTTACATATTCCAACCTGAGGATTCAACTGTGAAGATTTTCACAGACAGCGGTCCCAAAGCCCTTTATCATGCAAAACCCGGGAGTTTTTCTCCTGCGCTGCGTATGAGAGAATGGCTTAAGATAAGGCTAGCGCTCTGTCAAATTGAACAGGCCCTGAGTGGTACAATCCTGCCAGGCTATGCATTGGAAGAGCTTGTGTGCGGGCGCAGTGATTTGAAAGCCATAAGGGTCTCTTCAATGGCGTATCGCCCCGACTCCAAAGTGACAATTTTAGCATGTGAACAATTTGATAGTACAAATGTGACAAAGTCTGTCAGTTCATATGTATTTTCCAAAGCCTGTAAGGATGTCAACTTTTTTTGCCAGTGTTTAGCTTGAAATGGATTGATTACCCTATATTCATAACCCTGATGCATAAGCTGGACAGTCTTTTCCAAAATCGTGAACAATTACGTTGCTGGCCGCTTCTATCCTTAAGACATACCCAGGGTATACATGCAAGACGTTTGATCTATCCATGAAGTGAAAACTTACGGAGCCTTGACTGAGCATGTGTGGGATATCCTGCGAGCAAGAGTCTGTCGCGACGATGGTGAATTGGAGACGGATGGATGTATAAACATATAGCCGGGCCCTTTATCTGTAATAAAGGAATTGTAAAAATGTAAAAATAATTATAGCATGTTTTAAAAGGTCTGTACTAAAGATTTAGAATGAAATGGTATTAATGCTATATCTCACCTCTTAACGAACGGGAATCTCTCGTTTTCTCTCTCGCCCCGGTCTGTCGCGGAGAATTGCAATGTCTTAAAAAAAACAATGTCTTATTTTATACGAATACAGTCTTTCCTACAACAGCATGTTATAAACATTTAAAGGTTATTAAAAGTTTAGTACTGTGTCTGGTAATGATGTATAACGTGCATGTTTCAATATTGCGCAGTAAAAATGTTTTGGATTTATTATAAGATGTTTTAAAAAGGTCTGTACTAAATATTATGAATTAAATAAATGGTTTTATAGCGGTATCTCACCTTTAACGAAGGGGCTCTGGCTTTTCGCTCTACCATCATGCATGTCCCGGAGAAAAAGGATTTCGAAAAAGACGTGTGCGTGTGCGGGTATGTGTGTGTGTTTCAAAACAAAAGGGGGTGGGGGTGTGTGTCTCTGCATGGGGCGTTTGTAACCAAAAAGGTGTGTGTTGCTGTTTATTATTGTGTGTGTGTCTCTTCAATTGGGCTTGGCACTTTCGATTCATTACCAGACATGCCTTTCAAATACGTATTTATCTCACCCCCAAGGATGTGGGAGGCTAAAAAGTCAAACAACCCCGGCAGAATATATCTTGTCGACAACCTCCTACGGTTTAAAACGTATGTTATTTCTAATCAGCGCATATACTAACGGTCCCCCCACCCCGGGCTATAAATTTACAACGGACACCCCCCAAGCTGCTACCCCTGAGGTGCTATGAAGCATAAATGCAATACCGGCAGACAGAATATGTCAAGACACCCTCCTGTGGTTTTTGGTCTCTAAACATTCTGGGGTAATATATGACCATTTTTTGCATACAGGATGCCGCCCGAAAAAACGTAATCTGTGAATCCGTCCTAATGGAGCTTTCTGAAGGTGAGTTAGTGAAAATAATATATTAGATTTGAAGGCGTTAGGTATTTTCAGGGAATTGTTTGGATATTACAATTTGATAATGTTCTAATATTAACTTCTCATGGATAGGGGGCAGCATTTTCACGTTTGGATGAAAAGCGTTCCCAGAGTAAACTGCCTGCTACTCAGTCCCAGTTGCTAATATATGCATATTATTAGTAGATTTGGATAGAAAACACTCTGAAGTTTCGAAAACTGTTTGAATGATGTCTGTGAGTATAACAGAACTCATATGGCTGGCGAAAACCTGAGAGAAAATCCAACCAGGAAGTGGGAAATCTGAGGTTGGTCGATTTTCAACTCATTCCCTATTGAAGATACAGTGGGATATTGGTCATGTTGCACCTCCTAAGGCTTCCACTAGATGTCAACAGTCTTTAGAACTTTGAGGCTTCTACTGTGAAGTGGGGGCGAATGAGAGGGGAATGAGTCAGAGGTCTGGCAGAATGCTTTGATGTGAGAGGTAGCTTGCGTTGCATTGCTTTTCTACACACAAAGGAATTCTCCGGTTGGAACATTATTGAAGATTTATGTTAAAAACATCCTAAAGATTGAATCTATACTTAGTTTGACATGTTTCTATGACCTGTAATATAACTTTTTGGACTTTTCTTCCGTACTTTCCGCTGGACTTGCACGCGCGTCGTGAGTTTGGATTTGTTTACCAAACGCACTAACAAAGGAGGTATTTGGACATAAATGATTAACATTATGGAACAAATCAAACATTTATTGTGGAACTGGGATTCATGGGAGTGCATTCTGATGAAGATCATCAAAGGTAAGTGAATATTTATAATGCTATTTCTGACTTATGTTGACTCCAACATGGATGATATCTTCTTGGGTTGTGTTGGTCTCTGAGCGCCGTACTCAGATTATTGCATGGTTTGCTTTTTCCGTAAAGTTTTGAAAGGAGGAGAAGCATATCTTTAAATCTGTGAAAAACACTTGTATCTTTTATCAATGTTTATTATGAGTATTTCTGTGATTTGATGTGGCTCTGTACAAATTTACAGGATGTTTTGGATGCAAAGCCAAATGTAAACTGAGGTTTTTGGATATAAATATGAACTTGATCGAACAAAACATACATGTAATGTGTAACATGTTGTCCCGGGAGTGTCATCTGATGAAGAATATCAAAGGTTAGTGATTAATTTTATCCATATTTCAGCTTTTTGTGACTCCTCTCTTTGGTTGGAAAATCGCTGTATGCTTTCTGTGACTAGTTGCTGACCTAACATCATGATATGTTCTGCTTTCGCCGAAAAGCTTTTTTGAAATCGGACACTGTGGTTGGATTAACGACAATTTTATCGTTAAAATGGTGTCTAATACTTGTATGTTTTGAGAAAATATAATTCTTAGATTTCTGTTAATTGAATATGGCGCCCTGCAATTTCATTGGCTGTTGGCGAGCAGAACCCCAGTCCTAGACAGGTTAAACAGGAGTGATATGTTTTTTTAAAACTGGGGACAACGATTTTTTTAGGTAATATGTCAAATGCACATATTCTCATAATTTAAAATGTATATATTTTGTATAAATATATGTTAATATTATCTAACTTTTGTAGGATATCAATCCTTTACCCAGTTGCTCCGGGGAATAAATGATTTGGAACAGCCTTCGTCAGAAGGGGATTCAGCGGAGCAAAATGCGTGCAGCCAGTCACCATCTGTCATGACTTCTGCCGAAGTCAGCCCCTCTCCTTGTTTGGGCGGCGTTCGGCGATTGACGTCACCGGCTTTCTAGCCATCTCTGCTCCATTTTTCATATCCATTTGTCTTGTCTTGTTTCCATACACACCTGGTTTTCATTTCCCCAATTAATAACTTCTTGACGCTACGGATCCCGTTACCGGGATCATTTTCCTAAACAACCACTGAATTGCAGATCGCCAAATTCAAAAATAATCCTAAAAATATTTATAATCATGGAATCACAAGTGAAATATACCAAAACACAGCTTAGCTTGTTGTTAATCCACCTATCGTGTCAGATTTTGAAAATATGCTTTACAGCGAAAGCAATCCAAGCGTTTGTGAGTGTATCAATCAATGCTAGAACAGTTAGCCTTAAATTAGCTTGGTCACGAAAGTCAGAAAAGCAATAAAATTAATCGTTTACCTTTGATAATCTTCGGATGTTTGTACTCACGAGACTCCCAGTTACACAATAAATGTTATTTTTGTTCGATAAATATTACTTTTATAACAAAAAACGCCATTTGGGTTGCGCGTTATGTTCAGAAAACCACAGCCTCGTTCCGTTCCTGAAAGGCAGACAAATTCCAAAAAGTATCCGTAATGTTCGTAGAAACATGTCAAAGTTTTTTATAATCAATCCTCAGGTTGTTTTTAACATACATAATCGATAATATTTCAACCGGACGGTAACCTATTCAATAAAAGAGAGGAAGAAAATGTCGAGCTACCCCTCTTGCGCACAGGAACTAATCAAAGGACACCTGACTCGTTTTGAAAAATCTCGCTAATTTTTCAAAATAAAAGCCTGAAACTATGTCTAAAGCCTGGTCACAGCCTGAGGAAGTCATTGGAAAAGGAATATGGTTGATACCCCTTTAAATGGAAGAGGGGCAGGCAATGAAACAGGGATACAAATAAAAATAAAGCACTTCCGGGTTGGATTTCCTCAGGTTTTCGCCTGCAGAATCAGTTTTGTTGTACTCACAGACAATATTTTGACAGTTTTGGAAACTTTGGAGTGTTTTCTATCCTACTCTGTAAATTATATGCATATTCTACGATCTGGGCCTGAGAAATAGTCTGTTTACCTTGGGAACGTTATTAAAAATTAAAAAATTCTGGCCCCTAGCGTCAAGAAGTTAAGGAATACCTAAATAGGTGGATGGACCTGCCATTATCATGGTTGGGTAGAATTCATCTGATTAAAATTAATGTTTTCCCCAGACTGTATCCTCTCCAGATGGTCCCATTACATATAGAGAAAAATAATTTTAATGAACTCAATAAATACCTCTCAGATTTGTTATGGTACAGTAAAATATCAAGTTTGTAAATGTGTAAACTGCAGCTACCGTATAATTTAGGAGTCCTAACGCTACCTCATTTGCTATTTTATAACCTGGCATGTCAAGCTCGCATAATTGCAGAATGGCTCAGAGATGAACATTCCTCTAATTGTGTCAGTAATGAATCCTGCTTCACATCTCCGATACTCATTAATCAGTGTTATGACTGATGACAGAAACTCAGTCAGCACAGAAGTTAAACATAACCCGATTCTTAACAGTACCTTTAAGATCTGGAGAGATCTAACACCTTGGGAAAAAGGATTACTTTTCTGCTCTGACTCCCCTTATTAAAAACAAGGTCTTTCCCCCTGGCGTCTCTGATAGCATTTTCCACATCTGGTACCAGAAAGGTATAAGGTCAATATCAGATATGTTTGATGGTGACACATTGCTATCGTTTCAGCAAATCCAACAAATCCAACAAAACCAAGTGTCAGAGTGGCAATCTGACACAATCTGACACTTTCAACCTTGATGTTGAAAGCTGAATGGCCTAAACACTTTATCTCTTAATTTTATGTGGCTATACACTCTAATGTTGAAACTAACTCAAGTGCTCTGATTAGGTTATGGGAAACGGAGCTGGGAAGAGGCCCAGATATTCAAAATTGGACAAAGGCTTTGCTAAAAGCAAGACAAGTGTTCACCTGCAACAATGTGCAATAGATGCAATATAAGATTATGCAAAGGGTTCATAGGACTCCCATTATATGGATGAACATGAAAGCAGAATTATCTGATACTTGTTGGAAGTGTAAGAAGGGAAAAGTCACTCCTGGCCATCTGTTTTGGAAAATGTCAAAACGGAGCTAGAGGGCATGTTCATACTGTATGTCCTATAGGAATGGACCGGTTGCTATTTGTACTGGGTGTCGTCGGGAACAGTCACACATTTTGCCACAGTCAAATTAATAAAGGCATGTAAGGAAAATACAGATAATGTTAATAAAATTAATGAGAAAAAAAATATATGATTAAAATAATGAAAAATGAAGAGCAGAACACTCAAAGGGGATGTATAATCTTATTGTTTTTGTATGTTTGAATTTGAGCCAATTTTTTATTTTTACAGGGACAGTGCACAATAATCAACGTTTCATTTAAAGTGCCATTTCAACTACAGTATATTTTTGTTTTGTTTTGGTGTTTGTTGGTTATGCTATGTTTTATGTAAACTTGTTTAATTTTGGGATTCAAATATATGTACATATGTACAATTTGTTTACGATGTTGACATGAAACAAGAAAAATTATATAATAATAAAAAAAATATATAAATATATCATCAAATAAATTGCTTATCTTGATCCATGCCACAAGTAGGCCTACCTGTCTTTATGCATTTGAACGTTACTATCAATTGTACTAGTGCCTATGCGCGAGGCTCTGCTGTTGATATGGAGGACTGAATTGTTTGGAGGAGCATGTCTTTGGCAATCGGACGAGGGGCGCACTTTGAAAATGGTTGATGATAGCCTACTTGAACATCGAAATTAAGTATGTAGGTGCAGGTATGTCAATTGTGAATAATGAAAAATCATGATGGCAAAAAAATCCCAAATATTCCAGTAGACCATTTAAAAACCCTTTATTCATAAGATACTTGGCTAATGATCAGGATAAAAAGACGCTCCTATGCGATTCTGCTAAACCAGCCTTGATTAAGGAGAGGACACACACTAAAAATTAGGGGTTCAACAAGGGTTCTTCTAATATCCTCAAAGTTATTCATCAGGCTCTGCTGTTGATATGAAGGACTGGATTGTTTGGAGGAGCATGTCTTTGGATAAAATGGCCCCCAAACGGTTCTTCAAAGAACCTTATAGGAGATGGGGTACATCGAGGAACCTCCTTAGATGGTGGGGGGTTCTTGCAAGAACCTAACTGCCCAACTGAAACACTTGAATTTGAATTTGAATGGACAACAAGTGCAGGCACTTTACCTCAATTTAAGGTAAGGTTTGTCCCTTGTATGATCTGAATTTATATTGTTTTATGGTGATACCGTCTATTTTTTTTTATATTTGTGCAAATTTTTCTAAATTAGAAAATGGACACAATTTAATGGATAGGCTAGCTGTTTTGGGTACAGAAGACTGAACTGCTCACTTTTATGTCTGTGTCTGCAGATATACAGACAAGGAGGCATATAAAGGTATTTTAATTGGTATTGGTATGTTATGCAGATCACATGTAATATCCTCCTCCCTTACCTCTTCAATGAATATCCCATAGGTCTCTACATTATCGACAAGGTATGTGTATGAAAACCATTATCAAAACAGTTGTTTTCATTCACATTCACCACAGAAACCAAGGTATGAATACTGTTGTGTGCATGTTTTGTTAATCATCTATCTGTATAATAAAAATTTTGGGGATTCACAGACTTCCCCCTCCCTACACCTCTGATTAATTAAACAGGAAAACTGTTCGATCACCATGCACTGCAAAATCATTCTGTCTATGGATACTGAGAACATCAACACATTAACATCAACACGCCAGAGGATATATGCATTGGACTTGGGGCTCTGCTGGGACTTTACCTCATATTTCGTTTTTTTAATTCTGCTTTGCCACTAAAATATAATAAACACTGAGAACTAAAATACTGTGTTATTGCTGTTATTGTTATGTGTGTTATTAATATAAATAATACCGGGGGGGGGGGGGGGGGGGTAGTTAAAAAATTTACCCCAAAAGGTTATTTAAGGATCCTTTAAAAGGGGTTCTTTGAAAGAACTTATAGGGGTTCCCCCCACAGTTTCAATTTGAAGAACCCCTGAAGAATACTCCAGGATCCTTTTATTTATTTTTAGAGTGTAGGTTATGCCTGGTTTTCATTTAAATTAAACCAAATCGCTTTGTTATGTTTCTAAATATGAGATTCACCTGCCAAAAAGTCACTTCTCTCGTCCATGGGCACTGTGCGTCATGGCTGGAGAGGCTGGCTTCTGCTCTCAATCCATGCCACTATCGACTGCATTACCATTAAGACCTGCTTTTTGTGGGACTTAAAACTTATTATGAAATTGTCACTTTTGCAATTGTTTTTAAGGACACAGCTCAAATATTGCCACCCCTCCCACTTCAGGGCAAGCGAGCTGATGTTAGACAGTTAAATTGCCAAACTTGGCGTTAGGGCTGGAAAATGCCAATGCGTCTGTTTTTACATGCTGAAATGTGACACTTGTGCCAGCCAAAGATAGAGCCCTAATAGTGTAATGACATTCAGTGATTGTCATTAGGGCTATTTGCGTGTATTCAAGGATGCCAAGGGAAGCCATGCTTCCCCAAAAATGTGCGTAATTCGCACCCTGATTGTTTTGTATTAGTCCATCTCATTCATGTGACATCATCATGATAAACTAGTGCTCTCTGTATGTGCACCCTCTGCTGGAGAATATTGGTAATCTCATTTCATGAGAAATGTGTAGATCTACTTTCCCTCATCTCTTTCCTAACCACAAATCTAAAAGAAAAATAACCAGGGAATAGAATAATGTGAAAAACTTGGGTGGACATTCCTCCATCTCACTTCATGTTAGAGACCCATTGTTATGACAGATCAGGAAGTAGTGTAGGAGACTCGTAAAGGAAGGCCTGTATAAGTAGGCCCAGTGACACAGAGTGACACTGAATCACATTACAGGTTTATTGTCACAGTGACTCACCTGGGATTTGAACTAATCACCCTCTGGTTATCAGTCCATATCATCTCTTTTGATGAGTATTCTTCCTGGGCCATGAATTGATACATGTTTTGGTTCGCATGCTTAGGCTGTAGGCTATTATGTGATTTCTGTATTGGTGGCTAAAGAAGAAGCTAACCTGATCTATTTTGATCTCACAGATCTCACAACAACTTCCCTTTTTATAGAAATTTGCAAAGAAACTACAAAATATTCAATGATTTAATCTTGAAGTTGCAGAAAATAGTCTGCAGTTTACTGTTGCCATTGATGTTGGGATAGAGGGCAGCAATTTCACTTTTGGATGAATTGGTGCCCAAATTGAATGGCCTCCTACTCTGTCCCAGATAATAATATATGCATATTATTATTACTATTGGATAGAAAACACTCTGAAGTTTCTAAAACCATTTGAATTATGTCTGTGAGTATAACAGAACTCATTTGGCAGGCAAACTTCCAAACAGGAAGTGAAAGATCTGAAATGGGTCGATGGGAAAGTCATCGCCTATTCAAATCTCTGTCATTTATGGATCTGTATGCACTTCATACGCCTTCCACTAGATGTCAACAGTCGGTAGAACGTGGAATGAAGGCTCTAGCAGGAAGTGGGGCCAGATGGGAGCTATTGGAGTGACTGGTCTGGCAGATTGCCAGTTCCTGGCCACGCACACTAGGCATGTGATGTCCATGTTTGCCATGAGTTATATAGACATGAAGAAATGCTCCGGTTGGGACGTTATTGTATATATATGATAACAACATCCTAACGATTGATTCTCTACTAATTTTGACCAGTTTATTCAACTAGTAATATAACTTTTTGAACATTTCATCCGACGTTTGCCTTCAATGCGCCGGTGTTTGGACACGTGTACTACACATGCTAGATAAAGTTGCTAATATGAAATAGGTAATGGACGTCGAACAAAAAAAAAGATTTATTGTGGAACTAAGATTCCTGGCATTGCATTCTGATGAAGATATTCAAAGGTAAGGGAATATTTATGATGTAATTTCGTATTTCTGTTGACTCCAACATGGCGGAGAAATGTTATTTATATTTGAGCGCCGTCTCAGATTATTGCATGGTGTGCTTTTTACTAAAGTTTTTTTTAAATCTGACACAGCGCTTGCATTAAGAACCAGTGTATCTTTAATTATATGTAAAACATGTATCTTTCATCAAAGTTTATGATGAGTATTTATGTTAGATGACGGGGCTCTCTAAAATTTCTCTGGATATTTTGGAGCCATTTCTGAACATGGCGCCAATGTAAACCAAGATTTGTGGCTATAAATATGCACATTATCAAACAAAACATAAATGTGTTGTGTAACATGATGTCATATGAGTGTTTTCTGATGAAGATGTTCAAAGGTTAGTGATTAATTTTATCTCTATTTCTGGGTTTTGTGAAAACTATCTTTGCTGGGAAAAATGGCTTTGTGTTTTTGGGATTTGGTGGTGAGCTAACATAAATATATGTTGTGTTTTCGCTGTAAAACATTTTAAAAATCGGACAGGTTGGCTGGATTCACAAGATGTTTATCTTTCATTTGCTGTATTGGACTTGTTAATGTGTGAAAGTTAAATATAAAAAAAATATATTTTTGAATTTCGCGCTCTGCCTTTTCAGCGGAATGTTGGGGGGGGGGGGGGTTCCGCTAGCGGAATGTGTGTCCTAGAAAGGTTTAACAACATGATACAAACGTGGACTTTTCTAACAATGTTGACATTTAATCCATCTTTGTGTCAGTAATTCATAGGATACGTATATACGATAGGACAATTGCTGGTGATTTTGAGAAACATCTAAAAGCAGTTCACAAAACAACTCCAATCCTGCTCTCACATTACTGTATCTCACTCAAATAGATTTGTGACAGAAAAATCATTATACAATTCAAACGTAATTCAACTACAAATGATAAACATCTCATCTCTCTCTTTTGCTCTACTAGACATTCTCTTTGGCACGAGCCCATGGTGTTGGTGGTGTGGTTGGTAGCTGGGTCTTTGTCAGAATGTGTTTCCTCTGAAAAGTGGCCAAATAAACCCATAGATAGGCTCTAAACAAAAGCATCTGTTTCTCTCAGAAGGAATCCCCACAGGTTGTGGTTTCATATCTGCTCATGGGTCCTTAAGGTTTTAAAAGAAATTACAACAATTTAACTGGCAACACTTTCTTCGGAAAGTATTCAGACCCCTTGACCTATTCCACATTTTGTTACATTACAGCCTTGTTCTAAAATCGATTAAATAAATAAAAATTCTCAGCAATCTACACACAATACCCCATAATGGCAAAGCGAAAACAGGTTTTTAGACATTTTTGCTAATGTATTAAAAAGGAAAAACAGAAATACCTTATTGACATAAGTATTCAGACACTTTGCTATGACACTCACTATGAGCTCAGGTGCATCCTGCTTCCATTGATCATCCTTGAGATGTTTCTATTACTTGATTGGAGTCCACCTGTAGTAAATTCATTTGATTGGACATGATTTGGAAAGGCAGACACCCATCTATATAATGTCCCATAGTTGACAATAAATGTCAGAGAGAAAATCAAGACATGAGGTCGAAGGAATTGTCCGTAGAGCTCCGAGACAGGATTGTGTCGAAGCACAAATCTGGGGAAGGGTACCAAAACATTTCTGCAGCATTGAACGTCCCCAAGAACGCAGTGGCCTCCATCATTATTAAATGGAAGAAGTTTGGAACCACCAAGAATCTTCCTATAGCTGACCGCCCGGCTAAACTGAGCAATCGGGGGAGAAAGGCCTTGGTCAGGGAGGTGACCAAGAACCCGATTGCCACTCTGACACTAGCTCTAGAGTTCCTTTGTGGAGATGGGAGAACCTTCCAGAAGGACAACCATCTCTGCAGCACTCCACCAATCACCCCTTTATGGTAGAGTGGCCAAACAGAAGCCACTCCTCAGTAAAATGACAGCCCGCTTGGAGTTTGCTAAAAGGCACCTAAAGACTCTCAGACCATAAGAAACAAGATTCTCTGGTCTGATGAAATCAAGATTGGACTCTTTGGCCTGATTGCAAAGCGTCACATCTGGAGGAAACCTGGAACCATCCCTACGGTGAAGCATGTTGGTGGCAGCATCATTCTGTGGGGTTGTTTTTCAGCGGCAGGGACTGGGAGACTAGCCAGGATCGAGGCAAAGATGAACGGAGATAAGTACAGAGAGATCCTTGATGAAAACCAGCTCCAGAGCACTCAGGACCTCAGACTGGGGAAAAGGTTCACCTTCCAACAGGACAAGGCCCCTAAGAACACAGCCAAGACAACACAGGAGTGGCTTTGGGACGTCTCTGAATGATCTTGAGTGGCCCTGCCAGAGCCCGGACTTGAACCCGACCAAACATCTCTGGAGATACCTGAAAATAGCGGTTTAGCATCACTCCCCATTCAAACTGAGTCCGAGGTGCTAAAGGAGCTCCTTAAACTTAACCCCAAAAAAACATCTGGGTCAGATGGT
Source organism: Salvelinus namaycush (assembly GCF_016432855.1). Classification (NCBI taxonomy): domain Eukaryota; kingdom Metazoa; phylum Chordata; class Actinopteri; order Salmoniformes; family Salmonidae; genus Salvelinus; species Salvelinus namaycush. The sequence continues at coordinate 32,889,326 of NC_052319.1, forward strand.
TTAGACCCTTTCTTCTTTAAGGTTGCTGCCCCTATAATCGCCAAACCTATCTCTGACCTTTTTAACCTGTCTCTCCTCTTTGGGGAGGTTCCCATTGCTTGGAGGGCAGCCACAGTTCGTCCTTTATTTAAAGGGGAAGATCAAGCTGATACTAACTGTTATAGGCTTATTTTGCCCTGTTTATCAAAAGTGTTGGAAAAACGTGTCAATAATCAACTGACTGGCTTTCTTGATGTCTATAGTATTCTCTCTGGTATGCAATCTGGTTTCCGCTCAGGTTATGGATGTGTCACTTCAACCTTAAAGGTCCTCAATGATGTCATCATTGCTCTTGATTCTAAGCAATGTTGTGCCGCTATTTTTATTGATTTGGCCAAAGCTTTTGATATGGTAGACCATTCCATTCTTGTGGGCCGGCTAAGGAGTATTGGTGTCTCTGAGGGGACTTTAGCCCGGTTTGCTAACTACCTTTCTCAAAGTGTGCAGTGTATAAAGTCAGAACATCTGCTGTCTCAGCCACTGCCTGTCACCAAGGGAGTACCCTAGGCCCCACGCTCTTCTCAATTTACATCAACAACATAGCTCAGGCAGTAGGAAACTCTCTCATCCATTTATATGTAGATGATACGATCTTATACTCAGCTGGCCCCTCCCTGGCCTTTGTGTTAAATGCTCTACAACAAAGCTTTCTTGGTGTTCAATGAGCTTTCTCTGCCCTTAACCTTGTTCTGAACACCTCCAAAACAAAGGTCATATGGTTCGGTGAGAAGAATGCCCCTCCCCCCACAGGTGTGATTACTACATCTGGGAGTTTATAGCTTGATGTAGTCACCTCATACCTCATACAAGTACTTGGGAGTATGACCACTGTCCTTCTCTCAGCACATATGAAAGCTGCAGGCTAAAGTTAAATCTAGACTTGGTTACTCTATCGTAATCGCTCCTCTTTCACCCCAGCTGCCAAACTAACCCTGATTCAGATGACCATCCTACCCATGCTAGATTACGGAGACTTAATTTATAGATCGGCAGGTAAGGGTACTCTCGAGCGGCTAGATGTACTTTACCATTAGGCCATCAGATTTGCCACCAATGCTCCTTATAGGACACATCACTGCACTTTATACTCCTCTGTAAACTGGTCATGTCTGTACACCGGTCGCAAGACCCACTTTTTGATGCTTATTTATAAAACCCTCTTAGGCCTCACTCCACCTTATCTGAGATATCTACTGCAGCCCACATCCTTCACATACAACACCCGTTCTGCCAGTCACATTCTGTTAAAGGTCCCCAAAGCACACACATCCCTGGGTCGCTCGTCTTTTCAGTTTGCTGCAGCTAGCGACTGGAACGAGCTGCAACAAACACTCAAACTGGACAGTTTTATCTCAATCTCTTAATTCAAAGACTCAATCATGGACACTTTTACTGACAGTTGTGGCTGCTTTGCGTGATGTATTGTTGTCTCTACCTTCTTGCTATTTGTGCTGTTTTCTGTTTGTACCATGTTTTGTGCTGCTACCATGTTGTGCTGCTGCCATGTTCTGTTGCTACCATGTTGTTGTCATGTTGTGTCGCTACCATGCTGTGTTATCATGTGTTGCAGCCATGCTATGTTGTTGTCTTAGGTCTCTTAGGTCTCTTTATGTAGCATTGTCTTGTCTCTCTTGTCGTGATGTGCGTTTTGTCCTATAGTTTTAATGTATTTATTTTTATTTTTAATCCCAGCCCCTGTCCCCACAGGAGGCCTTTTGCCTTTTGGTAGGCCTACATTGTAAATAAGAATTTGTTCTTAACTGACTTGCCTAGTTAAATAAAGGTTAAATAAAAAACTTAAACATGACAGAGCATGAGAGGATCTGGAGAGAAGAATGGGAGAAACTCCCCAAATACAGTTGTGCCAATCTTGTAGAGTCATACCCAAGAAGACTCACAACTGTAATTGCTGTTAAAGGTGCTTCAACAAAGTTCTGAGTAAAGGGTCTGAATACTTATGTAAATGTGATATTTCCAGGTTTAAAAAAAATATTAAATTAGCAAAGATTTCTAAAAACCTGTTTTTGCTTTGTCATTATGGGGTATTGTGTGTAGATTGATGAAGAAAAAGAAATTCTAATAAAGCTGTAAAATAACAAAATATGGAAAAAGTCAAGGGGTCTAAATACTTTCCAAAGGCACTGTATATTAACGTAAGCACAATAATTGTCTGTAAAACATAATTAAACAAATAGAAACCTATACAGTGCCTTGCAAAAGTATTCATCCCCCTTGGCGTTTTTCCTATTTTGTTGCATTACAACCTGTAATTTAAATGGATTTTTATTTGGATTTCAAATAATGGACATACACAAAGTAGTCCAAATTTGATGAAGTGAAAATAAAAAAATAACTTGTTTCAAAAAATTCCCCTCCCCCAAAAAACAGAAAAGTGGTGCGTGCAAATGTATTTACCCCCTTTGCTATGAAGCCCCTAAATAAGATCTGGTGCAACCAATTACCTTCCGAAGTCACATAATTAGTTAAATAAAGTCCACCTATGTGCAATCTAAGTGTCACTAGAAGGCATGTGGGAGACCCCCCAAACATATGGAGGAAGGGACTCTGGACAGATGAGAATAAAATTGAGCTTTTTGGCCATCAAGTAAAACGCTACGCCTGGCACAAACCCAACACCTCATCACCCTGAGAACCTCATCACCCTGAGAACACCGTCCCCACAGTGAAACATGGTGGTGGCAGCATCATGCTGTAGGGATGTTTTCGTCGGCAGGGACTGGGAAACTGGTCAGAATTGAAGGAATGATGGATGGAGCTAAATACAGGGACATCTCTCTGGCACCAAAAGTTTAAAAAGTGTTGATAGGGGACAGAATGCGGTCGGATCATCACATAATTGGCATATATATATTACTCTTACAGAATTTCCACGTGGGCGAGGATATTGGAAATTTAATCAAAGCCTACTAGATGATAAATTGTTTAGAACTAGGACATAAGAAATTATAACTGACTTTTTCAGACATAACATAGGTACAGCAGATCCCCGTATTGTATGGGACACTATTAAGTGTGCCTTTAGAGGCCATGCAATTCAGTACTCATCTATAAAACAACAGCAATTTAGATCAAAAGAGTCCATATTAACAAAGGAAATTGAAGGACTAACAGTACAGTTAGATAGCGATAAAAACCGTACCATAGAGGCACAGAATAAGTTAGAGGAAAAACAAAAAGAAATGGAGGAACTTATTCAAGAAAGATCCAGTGTAATATATTATAAAAAATAAAGCGAACTGGATGGAATATGGGGAAAAATGCACCAAATTCTTTTTCAATCTTCAATGTAGAAATGCTGCCTTGGATACATTGGAGATAACATAAGACAAGTACTGGAAACAATAGAATACTATGAAATATCGGGGACACCAGGCCTGGTTTTCATAGCTGATTTTGAAAAGGCTTTTGATAAAGTTGAGTTTATTTTTATTTTTACAGGGACAGTGCATATTAATCAACGTTTCAGTAAAAGTGCCGGTTTTAGCCAGCCAGCTAATTTTCAACCGCAGTCGACTGAAGTACGACTGGAGTTTATATATAAATGCCTAGAATATTTCAATTTTGGGGAATCTCTTATAAAATGGGTTAAAGTTATGTATAGTAACCCTAGGTGTAAAATAGTAAATAATGGCTACATCTCAGAAAGTTTTAAACTATTTAGAGGAGTAAAACAAGGTTGTCCACTATCGGCATATCTATTTATTATTGCCATCGAAATGTTAGCTGTTAAGATTAGATCAAACAATAATATTAAGGGATTAGAAATCCGTGGCTTAAAAACGAAGGTGTCATTGTACGCTGATGATTCATGTTTTCTTTTAAAACCACAATTAGAGTCTCTCTACGGCCTCTTAGAGGATCTAGATACTTTTGCTATCCTCTCTGGATTAAAACCAAATTATGATAAATGTACCATATTACGTATTGGATCACTAAAAAATGCACATTTTACATTACCATGTAGTTTACCAATTAAATTGTCTGACGGAGGTGTGGACATACTCGGTATACAAATCCCAAAAGAAAGAAATGATCTCACTCCAATAAAAAAATTAGAAAGTTAGCAAAAATAAATAAGATCTTGCTACCATGGAAAGGAAAATTATTAAATATTAAAGCATTAGACCTCTCACTAAAGGCATCAGTCATACAAAAGTTATACAACAGTTATACCTAAATCCAAACTGGTTCTCTAGAAAATTGGTACGAATGTCTCATCCTATGTTCAAGAAGGGCCTTTTTCCCTTTATTCAGATTACACCTGCTCACTTTCGGTTGTTTGAAAAGGAAATAATCTCCAAAATATCTTTATTTTTAAACAAGCCTTAGAAAATTGGTTGCAATTTCAGTTTAATCCACCTGAAAGGACGGAACAAATAGTACAACAAATATTATGGTTAAATTCAAATATACTAATTGATTAAAAAAACTGTATTTATCGAAGAAATGTTTAAAAAAGGTATAATTTTAGTAAATTATATCATAAATAGGACTGGTGGAGTTATGTCACACATGCAGCTAACACAGACATATGGAAATGTCTGCTCTACCCAAAATTACAACCAATTAATTGCAGCATTACCACAAAAATGGAAGAGGCAAGTAGAAGGGGAAAAAAGTAAGGAACTTGTATGTCGGCCCTGTATTAAAGAACATAAATTGTTAAAGAAAAGTGTGATAAACAAAAACATATACCAATTTCATTTAAGGACCAAAAAACTGACAGCTGTGCCATATAAATTGCAAAATAGTTGGGAAGAGATTTTCGATGTACCCATTCCATGGCACATGGTTAATGAATTGATACGCAAAACAACGCCGGATTCAAAACTTCACATTTTTCAATTTAAATTACTATACAAGATTCTTGCAACTAATAGAATGTTATATATATGGGTGGTACAATCTTCCCAGCTCTGCAGATTCTGCTGTGAGGAGGCAGAGTCATTAGATAATTTATTTTGGTATTGTCCATATGTAGCTCGTTTTTGGTCACAGGTCCAGGAAAGACTGAAGAATTGCAACATTTGCCTAGAACTAACGCTACAGATAGCAATACTGGGTGATTTGAAAAGCCATAGTCAATCAATCAATAATATAGTAATTATTTTAGCAAAAAATGTATTTTTAATTTACAATCTGTAGGAGCTATGAGAATAGGAAGGTTCAATTATTTTGTGAAGCATCACAGCACAGTTGAAAAATATATGGCAAATAGAAATCTGAAATGGATGGTGTTGGGAGATAGATGGGAGGGGTTGAAGGGGGCTGAAGGTTGGGACTAATAACAAGATAAACAATGTAAAACATACGGATCTGTAAAATGTATATAGGTTCGGAACTTTTGCGAAATAGCACAGTTACAAATAGAAATCAAACTGGATGGAAATTAGAAATAGAGGAAGGACTAAGAACAAACAGGAGAGAACTATTGTAAAGTAGACTGTGTCTGTAAAATGTGTATAAGATGTATAAATTGAAGGTAAAAGCAGAAGTGTTTATTCGTTTACTCCAATTGGGGGATCGGTGGTAGGGTTTGCGGGGAATATTAATAAAGGTATATTCTTTAAAAAAGTATGTATGTCTATATAGGTATGTGTATGTATATATGTGTATATGTATGCATGCGTGTATGGATATATATATTTACCCCAAAAATATGGAGGATTGGAAATTATGCAGACAATTACATTGATGGAAGCAACATTCTTTCCGCAATATTAAGCTGATCCACCCCTTAAAAGAATAAATAAAAAAATAAAAAAATAAAACACAGGGACATTCTTGAGGGAAACCTGTTTCAGTCTTCCAAAGATTTGAGACTGGGACGGAGGTTCACCTTCCAGCAGGACAATGACCCTAAGCATACTGCTAAAGCAACACTCAAGTGGTTTAAGGGGAAACATTTAACTGTCTTGGAATGGCCTTGTCAAAGCCCAAACCTCAATCCAATTGAGAATCTGTGGTATGACTTAAAGATTGCTGTATACCAACGGAATCCATCCAACTTGTAGGAGCTGGAAGAGTTTTGCCTTGAAGAATGGGCAAAAATCCCAGTGGCTAGATTTGCCGAGACATACCCCAAGAGACTTGCAGATGTAATTGCTGCAAAAGGTGGCTCTACAAAACATAGACTTTGGGGGTGGATAGTTATGCACACTCATGTTTTCAGTTATTTGTCTTATTTCTTGTTTGTTTAACAATAAAAAATATTTTGCATCTTCAAAGTGGTATGCATGTTGTGTAAATCAAATGATACAAACCCCCAAAAATCCATTTTAATTCCAGGTTGTAAGGCAACAAAATAGGAAAAATGCCAAGGGGGGTGAATACTTTGGCAAGCCCCTGTAATTGGTGCACCCCACACTGCATCAAGTTCAGTTTGTAGGCACTGTCACAGGCATCATATCTGTTCCTTTGATTCAGTAAGGTGCTCTCTAGCTTGCCCCAGCCCTTGTCCACCTTGCATCTCCGTTATCCCCCTACTCACATTACCTCTGTCATCTCACACACACACCTATTGTCCATGAGGTTAGCCCATAAGGACATAGTCGTCTGCGCAGTCTTCCTTGATTGACGGCTGGTGGGCTGGGCCAGTTGGAAGGTTAACGATGGCGTAGTCACAATCGTTATCTCCGGAATCTACGATGAATCCTGTTGTCTTGGTGTTGTTATGGTCGATGGTGGCATATGTCACATCCTCTTCCTGTGACAATATGGAAACCATGAAGTGAAACAAAGGGTATATTGTCTTGAATGAGCTACCTTTCCTTTTTCCTTTATGATTAGGCCCAGGAATTATCCCTATCCATGTGATCTGATCAGGAAAAACTGCAGAACTAAATATAATATTGTTTTATCAATTAGTCCTCTCCCATGACCACTGATCTGGTGAGAATGTATCACAGGTGAATTGGAGAATTTTGGTCTGACAGGATGCTTCTGTACTTGAGTATTGACCGACAGTAAAAAGGAAACATTTGAATGGTTGAACACACCACACACACATCAGCTGTGTATTTCAGGCAGAGGTTTTGATTTGAATATGATCTAATTCTGTGTACAGTTCTTAGACCATGTGAATACAGCCTTTCATACCACAGAACCCAGCTCTCACAAGACATGCAAAACAAGTGAAACACTGTGAACTTGACCTGATATTCCACAGCTATCATGGATCATCCTATGACAACTTTCGCTAATTATTTGAAGAGCCATCAAAAAACGTCTAACTGTGATCCAGAGAGAGTCAGAATTATACACACACACACATGCATGTACAAACACACACACATGTATGCACACACAGTCCACAGGAGGCTGCTGAGGGGAGAACGGCTCATAATAATGGCCGGAAGGGAGCAGATGGAATGGCATCACACACATGGAAACCATGTGTTTGAAGTATTTGATACCATTCCACTGATTCCGCTTCAGCCATTACCACAAACCCGTTCTCCCCAACTAAGGTGCCACCAACCTCCTGTGACGCACACACAGCTTGAATGCAATTTGCCTGCATTTACTCAACTCAGTGTCATATAATCATAGTGTATGGACATGCCAAATATTGGTTGTACTTTTCATACCTTGTTGTCTGGGCTGCTATGATTATCCCCGTTATCTTCTGCAAAGAAGTGGACATGTAGCAATCTCTTCATTAAATTATAACACATACTTTGAAGTATAACAAGAAAATGTGACATGTTTTTACAAAAGTAGTATGTTTTACCATCTTCATTTTTCTTCTTCCTGAATAAACCAGAGGACAAACTTTAGAATTCACTACTCAGTCTTAAAACAGAGAAGTGTTAATTTAAATAACTACTCGGTCTTAAAACAGAGAAGTGTTCATTTAAATAACTACTCAGTCTTAAAACAGAGAAGTGTAAATTGAAATAACTACTCAGTCTTAAAAACAGAGAAGTGTAAATTAAAATAACTACTCACTCTTACAACAGAGAAGTGTAAATTGAATTGCTCACCCAACAGAAATAGGAGAGAGCGATGATACAATATGTGCACTTCAAATGAAAACATACTGCTAATAAAGACTTGACCACACTGCAAAGTACATTTTTAAAGAACTTCCTTTAAGATGCTGCCAGACAGGCCTAGTCTACTTATCACTATTGCTGCAACAGGAATCTCTGTACACATGCTTGTATATGTATTCTGAGGCCAAATGCCTGGTCTTCTCTGAGATCAACATTAATGTCATGCACACTTTGATTACAGACTCTTTACAAAGGAGATCAACTACAGCGGGACAGTTGTGAAAGAAGCAGAGCACACTGCAAAAACAATCCAAACGTGTCTGTGTTCCCCAGGGAGCACTCACCTCAGTGTTCCACACATGTAGTTTCCCATGGTGAGTTAGCTGATCCGAGGAGCCGGAATGGAGCACGCTCAGAACATATCAGGTGTTGAGGTCACTGTGCACAGGCGCCGGTTGGCACGACAACTCTGCTCTGTTGCACTTAACGTTCAAGTGGCATTGCCTCAGCCCCCGCTCTGACAGCATGATAGAGTGAGGAAGAACATAGAGAGAGAGAGCGAGAGAGATACAATGGTCTGTTTGTGTAATATACATATTTCCTGTGCTATATTTCCAGCAGCTCTTTATCACAACTAATAGAACTAACTTACACACCACCCTCCCACCCACCCACCCAGACTCACACAAACACACACACACACACACACACACACACACACACACACACACACACACACACACACACACACACACACACACACACACACACACACACACACACACACACACACACACACACACACACACACGCACCCAGACACACACACACAAACACACAAATGGGTGTTGGTGACTAGAAGCACAATGTGAGAAAGCAGGACTATCTATGTCAAGCTTTGCATGATGTCCATGCAAATATTTAAATGAATTGTCAAAACCCAAAATAGGTTCCATTTAAGAGTAGAGAGCATCACTTACCTGCAAATGGAGCTGAAATAGAATCAACAGGGAGAATATTGTCATAGTCCCGTGGCTAACAGGATTCACGTTATGTAGCTACTATACAGTAACTGTCATATATTCAGATGTTACTGTATGTGTTGTGGTTCAAAGGATATCAACGGTTCTGTAATGCATGTTCACACACGCACGCACACACACACAAGAACATAAACACTTCCTGACTTAGGCAAAACAGTAAATGATCAGTCAGACCAAAGTAATACAGTGTATACAAGTTATACAATGCAATCTCTGTAAATAGTTGCTTTGCAGAAATGTATTTCACTCAGTTGCCAGTCCAGTACTACTGGAGCATGAAGCTATTGAACTGAACCAACAATGTTATCGTTTGAGACACTGTCATGCATGTTACAGAAAGTATTTTTGTAACTTGTGTGCACTGTGGAAAATGCTAACTTTAACTGTCACAGCTATATAGCCCCCTCTTCTGGCAATTCAAGGAATTATTTAATTACCACATGCAAAATGTGCACGTGTGCATAGAAGATGAAACAAATGGCAACTTTCTCTCTCTGTCTCAGCCTGGCTTCATCTCAAGTGAACGGACAACGGAGAAGTCAGAGAGTTAACAATGAACATCATCACAGCTGTGTTTGCGGTCATTACTCCACTGACTTTGGTCTCACGTACAGTTGAGACTGAGACATTCAAATGAAAGAAGGAGATATGTAAATATAGCCATTATCTTGATGTGGACTGTAATAATGCTGTGTGTTGTCGTCATAGCTACAGAGTTTTCTTCTGTTGTTATGTGGATGTACTGTATGTAATCTCATTTCATTTGGAGGTCTCACTTCACATGACGGGCCCTAGCCTAGAGCAGTGGTGAAAAAGTACCCTCAAGTAAAAGTTAAAGTCATCCAGTAAAATACTACTTGAGTAAAAGTCTAAAAGTATTTTGTTTTAAATATACTTAAGTATCAAAAGTGAATGTGTAAATCATTTCAAATTCCCTATATTAAGCAAACCAGACAGCACCATTTTCATGTTTTTAAATGTAAGGATAGCCAGGGGCACACTCCAGCACTCAGATATCATTTACAATTTCCAAATGAAGCATGTGTGCTTAGTGAGTCCGCCAGATCAGGCAGTAGGGATGACCAGGGATGTTCTCTTGATAAGTGTGTGAATTAGACAATTTTCCTGTCCTGCTAAGCATTCATAATGTAACAAGTACTTTTGGGTGTCAGGGAAAATGTATGGAGTAAAAAGTACATTACTTCCTTTAGGAATGTAGTGAAGTAAAAGTAAAAATGTCAGAAATATAAATAGAGGGAAAGGGGGATACGTAGTCAGTTGTACAACTGAATGCCTTCAACTGAAATGTGTCTTCTGCATTTATCCCAACCCCTCTGAATCAGAGAGGTGCGGGGGGCTGCCTTCATAGACAGTACTGTAAAGTACAGATACCCCCAAAAATGACTTATGTAGTACTTTAAAGTATTTTTACAACTATAGACCTCTGGCCTAAAGCATATGCATTTACAATGTAGTTGCATAGGAATGTACATACTGTAGACATTACAGTGTAGTTAGATTGGTTTTAGGCCACTTCATTTAAAGTGGGATTGATTTAGATTTTTACATTAATTTAAATGATCTTCCTTTCAGATATCAGAAATGAATTAGTTAATTTTGGCAGTGATGTCATCCTAAAGTGCATCAATAAGACTTGGAGTGAGAATCTTCATCATCTGGAGTTTAAACCTGCGTGGGAGAGTGTTGTAATGACAGCAAACTCCTGCTCAATGCATCCACTGGAGAACCCTGCCTGTTTATTCCAGAATTTTCCATCAGGGATGAGGGAAAGTCCCAGTGGGAGATTGTTTACAAAGGAGGGAGCCACGATGCACATATACATGTTTTGCCCATGGTATCAACAACATCTTCATCTGACCTTTTTAGCTTTATTTTGTTTGTGCTAAAAGCCTGTTCTTTTTCTGACATATTCCTTCACAGTTCCATTGTAAAATTCAGTGGCCCTGATTCCTTCCTCGCCCCTGTGTTTAGCTCCTCCCAGTGTGTCTTCCTGTCTGGAGTGGGAGGCCTGTAGGAGGGTGGCTGTGTGTTTAGCTCCTCCCAGTGTGTCTTCCTGTCTGGAGTGGGAGGCCTGTAGGAGGGTGGCTGTGTGTTTAGCTCCTCCCAGTGTGTCTTCCTGTCTGGAGTGGGAGGACCGTAGGAGGGTGGCTGTGTGTTTAGCTGAAGGGGGAAAACCAGCTGCCTCCATCTCCTGGAGGAACCATGGAACTCTACTTCAACCATAGCCAGCACTATAGAGACCAAACAGAACCAAGACGGCTCCTACTCTGTGGAGAGACGGTTGGTCCTGCCTGGCAGTGGCTCTGAAGACCACCTGATCTGTGCTGTCATACACCCCTCCAGGGCAGAGAAGCACATTGAGACAAACCTGGCATTTTGTGGTGGGTTAATTGTATTTAGAAACATATGATATCATATTGTGTTATATCGTATAACATATCATATCACATTATTTCAATCCTATGTGCAGGGAAGAAGCAGTCTGGTAATTTGGGGATGGACATCTCTCATATCCTGAAGATTGCAGGCATCTGCACAATTCCCATCCTCCTGACCATGGCGTATGTAGTGAGAGGAGGATGCAAGGTGAATTACGGTAATACACACACATCCAGACATCCACACCTACAGTATGTTGTGTCATCTGCAGTACGTCTGTGGCTTTGTGACTGCCTCATTTTGCTTGCAGAAACCATCTCAGGAATCAGAAGTGGAACTGAGTGAGCTGAGAGTACAGGAAGCTGACGTAGAACAACGAGGCAGTATGTGTGAGACTCTATGCTGATGTGATATCATTTTCATTCAATTGTATCAGCTGTGTAACAACTATTTGACTGTCTTTTAAATAATATCTCTTGAGGCAGAAAGTTAAATAAGACATTTATTTCAACTGTAGCTATTGAATACATCTCAGTTACTTAAATAAATAAATACACTACTCAAGAACAGAACAGTGCTTCACTAATTCATTTACCAGAAAAATGCTGCTCTTGTAACTTACTATAAGGGTCTGGAGGAAAACAGTAGCCACTGATGAGCTCTGATAGTGACAAAATGGAAAGGATTAGTCATCAGGTGGATGTTTCTTACCACTGGGGTGGTGTAGTTGCTAAATTAAAGCTAGCAGCATGGTCGATCTGGCATCTGCATTGGCCGTACAGCATTTACTGTGATGCAGCCTCTGCAGAAGACAGGGCATTCATACGTCTTGCACTTCGCGGTGCAGAGCAGAGTTGTTGTGAAGGAAGTTGTCAACGAAGGGTATTCGTGTTTATACAGGACGTACCACCACCACCTACCGCCAACCAATCATGTTAATGCGGAGCTATACAGAGTTATATGGAGCCCTCTACAAAGCTGCAGAATTTGGGAGGCACACGGCATTGCTGTACAGAGCTTGATTTGGCCTCCACAGACCTCTGGAGGCTCCACGATAGCGCCACACCCTCCATACGCAGCCTCCGAACCTGTATAAATCGGCTTTTAATGTGACCCTGTCACCATTTTTAGACACAGGTGGGTAAAAAGATGGGTACCGGTAGCTAATTTAACCTTTTAATGCAGTGGGCTAAATCAGGGTTAGAGTGTTTCTTGGTAGTCTTAAACTAATCTACTTTTAAACAACAGTATACATTTCACACACATGGTTATGGTCTTAGAAAAAGAGGACACCTGTTCCATTTCATCTATGTAATGTAACAGTTAAACATTTTTTTTCACCTTTATTTAACCAGGTAGGCTAGTTGAGAACAAGTTCTCATTTACAACTGCGACCTGGCCAAGATAAAGCAAAGCAGTTCGACACAAACAACAACACAGAGATACACATGGAATAAACAAGCATACAGTCAGTAACACAATAGAAAAAATAAAGTCTATATACAGTGTGTGCAAATGGCGTGAGGAGGTGAGGCAATAAATAGGCCATAGTAGCTGTCACGTTCTGACCATAGTTCTTGTGTGTTTTGCTTGTTTTAGTGTTGGTCAGGACGTGAGCTGGGTGGGCATTCTATGTTGTGTGTCTAGTTTGTCTGTTTCTGTGTTTGGCCTAATATGGTTCTCAATCAGAGGCAGGTGTTTTGTGTTGTCTCTGATTGGGAATCATATATAGGTGGCTTGTTTTGTGTTGGGGTTTGTGGGTGGTTGTTTCCTGTCTCTGTGTTTTCTCTGCACCAGCTAGGACTGTATCGGTTTGCCACATTTATTATTTTGTTATTTGTAAGTGTTCACAGTTTCGTATTAAACATGTTGAGCACTGGCTACGCTGCGTGTTGGTCCGATCCCTGCTACACCTTCTCTTCTCGTGAAGAGGAGGAAGGCTGCCATTACAGTAGCGAAGTACAGTGGGGGAAAAAAGTATTTAGTCAGCCACCAATTGTGCAAGTTCTCCCACTTAAAAAGATGAGAGAGGCCTGTAATTTTCATCATAGGTACACTTCAACTATGACAAACAAAATGAGAAAATAAAATCCAGAAAATCACATTGTAGGATTTTTTATGAATTTATTTGCAAATTATGGTGGAAAATAAGTATTTGGTCACCTACAAACAAGCAAGATTTCTGGCTCTCACAGACCTGTAACTTCTTCTTTAAGAGGCTCCTCTGTCCTCCACTTGTTACCTGTATTAATGGCACCTGGTTGAACTTGTTATCAGTATAAAAGACACCTGTCCACAACCTCAAACAGTCACACTCCAAACTCCACTATGGCCAAGACCAAAGAGCTGTCAAAGGACACCAGAAACAAAATTGTAGACCTGCACCAGGCTGGGAAGACTGAATCTGCAATAGGTAAGCAGCTTGGTTTGAAGAAATCAACTGTGGGAGCAATTATTAGGAAATGGAAGACATACAAGACCACTGATTATCTCCCTCGATCTGGGGCTCCACGCAAGATCTCACCCCGTGGGGTCAAAATGATCACAAGAACGGTGAGCAAAAATCCCAGAACCACACGGGGGGACCTAGTGAATGACCTGCAGAGAGCTGGGACCAAAGTAACAAAGCCTACCATCAGTAACACACTACGCCGCCAGGGACTCAAATCCTGCAGTGCCAGACGTGTCCCCCTGCTTAAGCCAGTACATGTCCAGGCCCGTCTGAAGTTTGCTAGAGAGCATTTGGATGATCCAGAAGAAGATTGGGAGAATGTCATATGGTCAGATGAAACCAAAATAGAACTTTTTGGTAAAAACTCAACTCGTCGTGTTTGGAGGACAAAGAATGCTGAATTGCATCCAAAGAACACCATACCTACTGTGAAGCATGGGGGTGGAAACATCATGCTTTGGGGCTGTTCTTCTGCAAAGGGACCAGGACGATTGATCCGTGTGAAGGAAAGAATGAATGGGGCCATGTATCGTGAGATTTTGAGTGAAAACCTCCTTCCATCAGCAAGGGCATTGAAGATGAAATGTGGCTGGGTCTTTCAGCATGACAATGATCCCAAACACACCGCCCGGGCAACGAAGGAGTGGCTGACCATGGCGTATGTAGTAAGAAGCATTTCAAGGTCCTGGAGTGGCCTAGCCAGTCTCCAGATCTCAACCCTATAGAAAATCTTTGGAGGGAGTTGAAAGTCCGTGTTGCCCAGCAACAGCCCCAAAACATCACTGCTCTAGAGGAGATCTGCATGGAGGAATTGGCCAAAATACCAGCAACAGTGTGTGAAAACCTTGTGAAGACTTACAGAAAACGTTTGACCTCTGTCATTGCCAACAAAGGGTATATAACAAAGTATTGAGATAAACTTTTGTTATTGACCAAATACTTATTTTCCACCATAATTTGCAAATAAATTCATTAAAAATCCTACAATGTGATTTCTCATTTTGTCTGTCATAGTTGAAGTGTACCTATGATGAAAATTACAGGCCTCCCTCATCTTTTTAAGTGGGAGAACTTGCACAATTGGTGGCTGACTAAATACTTTTTTGCCCCACTGTAATTACAATTTAGCAAATTAACACTGGAGTGATAGAGGAAACCAGAAATACTGCTGTCAAAAGAGCAGAAAAGTAAATCAAAACAATTTGGGGATGAGGTAGATAGATTGGGTGGGCTATTTACAGATGGACTATGTACAGTTGCAGTTATCAGTTAGCTGCTCAGATAGCTGATGTTTAAAGTTAGTGAGGGAAATGTAAGTCTCCAGCTTCAGCGATTTTTGCAATTCGTTCCAGTCATTGGTAGCAGAGAACTGGAAGGAAAGGCGGCCAAAGGGGGTGTTGGCTTTGGGGATGACTGGAGCACGTGCTACGGGTGAGTGTTGATATCGTGACCAGTGAGCTGAGATAAGGCGGAGCTTTACCTAGCATTGACTTATAGATAACCTGGAGCCAGTGGGTCTGGCGACGAATATGTAGCGAGGGCCAGCCGATTAGAGCATACAGGTCGCAGTGGTGGGTGGTATATGGGGCTTTGGTGACAAAACAGATGTCACTGTGATAGACTGCATCCAGTTTGCTGAGTAGAGTGTTGGAGGCTATTTTGTAAATGACATCGCCGAAGTTTACTAGGGTATGTTTGGCGGCGTGAGTGAAGAAGGCTTTGTTGCGGAATAGAAAGCCAATTCTAGATTTAATTTTGGATTGGAGATGTTTAATATGAGTCTGGAAGGAGAGTTTACAGTCTAGCCAGTCACCTAGGTATTTGTATTCAATTTTGAGTTTGCATCCCAATATTACACTTTATATACAGTACCAGTCAAAGGATGGGACACACCTACTCATTCCAGGTTTTCTCCTTAATTTTCACAATATTCTACAATGTAGAATAATAGTGAAGACATCAAAACCATGAAATAACACACATGGAATTATGAAGTAACCAAAAAAGTGTTAATCAAATCAAAATATATTTTATATTTGGTATTCTTCAAAGTAGCCACCCTTCGCCTTGATGAAAGCTTTGCACACTCTTGGCATTCTCTCAACCAGCTTCATGAGGTAGTCAGCTGGAATGCATTTCAATTAACAGGTGTGCCTTGTTAAAAGTTCATTTGTGGAATTTCTTTCCTTCTTCATGCTTTTGAGCCAATCAGTTGTGTTGTGACAAGGTAGGGGTGGTACACAGAAGATAGCCCTATTTGGTAAAATACCAAGTCCATATTATGTCAAGAACAGCTCAAATAAGCAAAGAGAAATGACAGCCCATCATTACTTTAAGACATGAAGGTCAGTCAATTCTGAGAATTTCAAGAACTTTTAAAGTTTCTTCAAGTGCAGTCGCAAAAACCATCAAGCTCTATGATGAAACTAGCTCTCATGAGGACCACCACAGGAACGGAAGACCCAGAGTTATCTCTGCTGCAGAGGATCATTTCCTTCAGAGTTAACAGCCTAAGAAATTTCAGCCCAAATAAATGCTTTACAGCGTTCAAGTAACAGACACATCTCAACATCATCTGTTCAGAGGAGACTGCATGAATCAGGCCTTCATAGTCGAATTGCTGCAAAGATACCACTACAAAAGGACACCAATAAGAACAAGAGACTTACTTGGGCCAAGAAACACAAGCAATGGACATTAGACTGGTGGAAATCAGTCCTTTGGTCTGATGAGTCCAAATGGTTCCAACCGCTGTGTCTTTGTGAGATGCGAAGTAGGTGAACGGATGATCTCCACATGAGTGGTTCCCACTGTGAATCATGGAGGAGGAGTTGTGATGGTGTGGGGGTGCTTTGCTGGTGACACTGTCTGTGATTTATTTAGAATTCAAGGCACACTTAACCAGCATGACTACTACAGCACTCTGCAGCGATACACCATCCCATCTGGTTTTCTCTTAGTGGGACTATAATTTGTTTTTCAACAGATGGCTACTTTGAAGAATATAAAATCTAAAATATGTTTTGATTTGTTTAACACTTTTTTGGTTACTACATTATTCCAAATGTTTTATTTCATAACTTCGATGTCTTCACTATTATTCTACAATGTGGAAAATAGTAAAAATAAAGAAAAACCCTTGAATGGTACTGTACATCACAGAAGACTGAATTATAACAAAACTGTTTGACATAGATTCACTGGATTTTCTAAGCAAAAAAAAAATGAAATTATGAAAAATATTAATAGCATTCCACCCATGAGGCCACTAGTTCATTTGACTGCAGGAAAGGGCTGCTAAATCGATTGAATGAGCAACATTTATGCAAAGTCCTCCAACGGTAACCCTGAAGAGACATGGAATAAAAAGACAGACACATGGGTGTAGTCTTATGATACGAAACACAACCCAAAATGAGTAGCAACAGAAAGGTTGGCTATGTCAGGTATGCTGATGTAGTAGGGCAGGAAGTGAAAACCACTAAGATACGGAGGAGAGAGAGAAGGAGAGAGAGTGAGAGAAAGAGAGAGATCAACAGTACATATCATCAGTGTCACTTCATATGTGTATACACAGAGGGTTTGCTCTAACTGAGTGACACGGACATGACCTGTTTTGATTGCTCATAAGACATTGCATCTTTGCTCTGATGGACCGTCCGCGTTCTGACCACATCCTGCTGGTCCTATGCCTCCTGTTTCTGCTCTGTGTCCATGGCAACGCTCAAGGTAAGATGACAATTTGTGTCATACCATGCAAAACAAATAATTTCTGTGCTGCATTATGATCAACAAAAAATACTGTTCAAGAGGGGTGATGGACAGTATCAAAACTTCTCAACGGATTTTTGAATGAAGTATGAGAGGTCATGTTTTAATTGATGTTCTATGATCAATGTGATCCAGTGTGATCTACAGTATGAGAGGTCATGTTTTAATTGATGTTCTATGATCGATGTGATCCAGTGTGATCTACAGTATGAGAGGTCATCATGTTCATAGTTCATACGTCATCAGCAGTATGATCACGTATGAACTATCAGTCATTCATTTTAGCTGATTCCACTATCTTTTTTCAGACCAAGGCCCTACATGTGAGGTGCGAGTGAAAAGAAACACCATTTGGAATGCTGTCAGTCAGAAAGCCCTAACAATCAACTGCCCTGTGAGGCACTGTGGAGAAAAGCTACACGCCACCTGGTGTAAATTTGTGGACCCATTAAACTGTGAACAGATACATGAGACAGAGCAAGTCACATTTGGATGGAGGCCAAAAAATATTTTATTTTTGTATTTTAAAAAGATATCTATCAATGACGATGGTTTGTACAGATGTGGAGTTGCTGAAAATGGGTCAACAACTGTTAGCCATGCTATCAAAGTCTCTGTCTCAGGTAACCAACCAAAGCTTATTTAATCTTTCAATCTAATGTCTTAGAATGGATCGATAGATACTAAGTTGTTCTGGAAGCCGTTGTTGTCTGACAAACGTCCGGGGGCGGCCTAGGAAAAAAATGAAGCCCTGGCATTTTAGCCACACATTACCGCTTGTGCACCATCATGCGCTATTACATATAGAGCCAATGTATTAAGGAACTGGCAGTACATCTGTGTTGCCCTGTTTTCTTCCTAACTCCACTGCACTCACCTCTGAACTGTCTCTGCTAAGCCTAACCACCCCCCCATATAGTTAGTTACCTTACATATATAATATAGAGCCAAAATGGTAAAACTGGCAGTACATCTGTGTCAGTGTGTGTCTCTCTCTATTCCTACCTCTACTGCACTTGACTGCTGAGCTGTCTGGTACAGTAGCTGTCTGTGCTGCTAAGCCTAGCATAACTGGGACCAGAAGACCAGGGGACCACACTGCCTGTTCTGGGCCCAGCAGCCCCCTAGGGTAACAATTTATTTAAATGTCCATAATAAACCATTTTTAAGGCATATATAAGGCATTTACAAAGTGTTTGCTCACCATGTATGACTCATTACTCCCATATTTGTAAACTTTAGTAAGCTAGTTATTCACACATATATTAAACATCCTGTGTTGTGTGCTGATTCTTTTACCAGGTACTGCAGGAATGCCATGGCATGCCCATCTTTTTTTCCTGAGAAAATGCATTGGTCACTCAAAACATTTATAAAGTATTTATAAAGTATAAATAGCACTCACTTTAGATTAGAGACTGCAATTATTAATGTGGGAGTAATGATTAATACATGGGGAAGACACAATTTAGAAATGCCTTATAAATGGTTTATTACGGTCCCTTAAAATAAAGTGTTACCCGTCCTGCATCCTAGTCGTGAATGAAATAACACATATATTAGACAAATAACAAAATCACTGAATAAATGCCTTATAGATGACCATTGGTTTATATAATACCTTATAACAGCCTAACTATATATGTCAAATTAGTGCCATTCATGTGTTCCCCCCTGCTAACTGTTTAATTCAATAGAAGAAAACAGAGAGAGAGAGACTGCCAGTTCCTTAATGTTTTGGCTGTATAACATAGTCAATGGCTACATTAATGAACTGTCAGTCTCTCTCTCTCTCTCCCTCCCTCTCTCTCTGTTTTCTTATCTTGAATTCAATATAAACTCTTCCGTGTTTGTTATAGAACAATGATGGGACTAGTTTACAGTATGTTGATGCGAATCGATTTCCAGGATGGGGGTTTTCAGGATGGGGTTTAATTGCCTTGCTCAGGGGCAGAACGACAGATGTTTACCTTGTCGGCTTGGGGATTTGAACTAGCAACCTTTTGGTTACTGGTCCAACGCTCCTACCCGACCCACTCGCTGGTTGAAGAGTTTGAGATTCAGAAGCTAATAAACATTGATAAAACAATTAATATAGACATACAGTGTCCTCCAAAGTGGCGCAGCGGTCTAATGTACTGCATCACAGTGCTAGAGGCATTATTACAGACCCGGGTTCATTCCTGGGCTGTGCTACAACTGGCCGTGGCATCCCGGAGTCGCCTGTTGACGTTGAGACTGGTGTTTTGCATGTACTATTTAATGGAGCTGCCAGTTGGGGACTTGTGAGGCGTCTGTTTCTCAAACTAGACACTCTAATGTACTTGTCCTCTTTCACAGTTGTGCACCGGGGCCTCCCACTCCTCTTTCTATTCTGGTTAGAGCCTGTTTGCGCTGTTCTGTGGAGTAGGGAGTAGTACACAGCGATGTACGAGATCTTCAATTCCTTGTCAATTTCTCGCTCGGAATAGCCTTCATTTCTCAGAACAAGAATAGACTGACGAGTTTTAGACAAAAGTTATTTGTTTCTTGGCATTTTGAGCCTGTAATCAAACCCACAAATGCTGATGCTCCAGATACTCAACTAGTCTGAAGAAGGCCAGTTTTATTGCTTCTTTAATCAGGACAACAGTTTTCAGCTGTGGTAACATAATTGCAAAGGGTTTTCTAATGATCAATTAGCCTTTTAAAATGATAAACTTGGATTAGCTAACACAACGTGCCATTGGAACACAGGAGTGATGGTTGCTGATAATGGGCCTCTGTGCGCCTATGTAGATGTTCCATAAAAAATCTGCCGTTTCCAGCTACAATAGTCATTTACAGCATTAACAATGTCTACACTGTATTTCTGATCAATTTGATGTTATTTTAATGGACACATTTTTTAGCTTTTCTTTCCAAAAAACTTTTGAACAGTAGTGTATGTATACAGGTATATATATATATATATATATATATATATATATATATATATATATATATATATATATATACAGACAGTCCTTGAATTTACCTTTAACATAGGATTATCAATTATTATGCATTAATTCAGTGTTTAATTGTAATACATGATGACTTTAATAAAAAGTAGTAGCACTGTATGTAATGTCTTATAGATGTCTATTGGCTAATATGTCATACAAGACAATCTAATGACTTTTTAGGCTATAGCAAGTTACAACCTGTCATACCTGTTACCCTGAATCCCCCTACCCTAATTAGGCCTAGCTGTTATTTAGCCTAGTATTTCATACCATATACTGGCAGCAGTTGACAAAATCTGTGTCAGTGTGTGTGTCTTTCTCTGTTTTATCCCTACCTTGACCGTCTTCTGCAGCAGCAGCTGATCTATTGGTGCTAAGCCTAGCATCATTTATCAGCACAGACACAGGCACAGCATTCGGACCAGCAGAACCATTAGTTTTTGAAAATAAGTTGGTTAATTTCACACATTTAGCAGTGTTGGCCGCAAGCTTTTATTTGATCTCTAACTTTTTCGGCACCATTTTTCCGTTTTTTGCGATCCATGATCTAGGCTGACTGATGACAGTCTGAGCCGGTCTCGTTGCTGATGTGACTTTGAATGCGAATTTTTGTGTGACCTCAGCTCAGCCCACTGATCAGGCAAATGCTCAAATATATTATTATGATAACATAATAATATACAGGCCCATCGGCCACTGGCCGTGCCCCTTTTTAGTTGTTTGTTCCCCCCCAAAAATACATTTGTCGATTTCGACCAGACCACCGACAAAAAGATGGCCTAGCCTATTTGGCATTTGCCAGAATTGCCAGATGGCTAATCTCCTTATGCAAACTTTTTTTCTATAGATAGCAACCTGGAGATTACAAGCACAGCAGACTACAACACAAGTAAGACAATGTATAATGAATTTTACCAGGCATTCAGTCACATTACATGAACTAGTAGACCTATGTGACAACTGTGTCTGGCGTTAAGACCTCTCTTACTACTCTAACAGATGACTCAGAGAATGCAAAGCCTGATAGGAATGATCCAAGCTTTATGCCTTATGTTTTCATCTGTGTGGGAATAGTAGTCCTGGTGGTCATTGTGACAGCATTTTCCTTCTTCTGTCAACATGCATATAAAGGTGAGTAACGCTATTGATTTAATACTAAAAATGTATGTTTTTTTTTACAAGGTTGAAATAATGAACAAATTAAAATGTTACATTTCTACAATGGATATCTTTTTCAGGACCAAGCAGGTCAACCGGAAATAGAACAAAGAAGCAGGTAAAGCAATAAAATAATGTTATTTCTCACAGCATCTCATAATTAACCAAGATGTCATCTGTTAACATGACAATACTGGTCCTCAGTACACCTACTTGCACGTGAAGGCTAAATGTAATAAAGGGTAGCATTGCTATGCTGCCATGTCTAAATGCCTCTGTCTAAGTCAGAGATGGGCAACTTTGATGGGGGTGGGTGTGAACCCGTAAGTCGCAGTGGTTTGTAGGTCTTCGTACCCACATCCATACACATCCACACACTAGCCTTTTGAGGGACCTAAGTGCAATTACACACATTTTGCCATGGGGCTTAGAGAAAATTGAGCAGTTTTAAAGCAAGTTCGCTGCAATTCTGCACATTTTACCATGGTGCGGAGAGAAGATTTTGCAATTTTATAACAACTTTTGATGCAATTTAACTAATTTTGCCATGGAGCAGAGAGAAAGTTTAGCAGTTTTACAGCTAATTTCCTGTAATTCTACACATTTTGTTTTGCCGTTTTAATATGATATCAGTAATTCGATCATGACTAATAGAAGTTTAGATAGCTGGCTCGACTAATTTACCAATCTAAAACATTTGAGCTGACATGGGCTTATTGAGGTACTGTCAGTGACTGATATAACAAGAGAAAAACTGCTGATGCACGACCACATTTTGAATCTACATCTTGTGTATTCTACTATTCTAACTGTCAACAGTAAGTTGAGACCCCGACTGAATTTTCTTCCTCCAAAAACAATAATAATAATAATATGAATGATATTTTGGGGAGGAGGGATTGATCCACGGGTCTTCAAAAGGGGGCCGCCAGATGCCCATCCCTGGTCTAAATGTCTCTTCCTGTGTTTATGACACAGGACATGTCCACACTGGCAGCACCATGTCCAGACCTCTCCTTCAACCCTGAGGGAACCTTTCCATCATCACCATCCACCCCAAACCCCGTACAGCCTGCCAATCTCTATGACAACGGTCTCTACTGTAAACGCATCAACGGGAAAAATGGAGCTCTACCATCCTCCAACATCAGAGCAGGAGGTCAAGTGTCAAGCCACCTTGTGTATGCTTCCCTGAACCACGAGACCACCAGGGGGTCCCTGAGATCAGCCCGTATTCCAACCCCGCAGGATGCGTTCTCTGAGTACGCAGCAATACGGGTCTACTAAGCTCTGAGAGAGACCTCAGCCAGACCATAACAGTACAGTGCTGTCAGTTGTGTTCTTTGATGGTTGTTTTCACACAGAGGAAGAGGAAAGCTGAACATTTTTGTTTATGAAAATTTGACTCATCGGGGGATCTGTTTTCATATTATATTTTTTTAGGGCACTTTATATAATTTTCACGCACTCAATGACACACACTTCCTGGTGTAATTGCAACGGTGAGCAATGTGTTAACAGCAGTGCAGCAGTGTTTCAGAGAAGAAGATGTAAAGGTGGAGTGTGACAGAGGTGTTAGAACTAGAGAGTATGTGCTTCTGAGTGAACATCCTTCACATCACACCGCAGAGCTAGAGGAGCAAAGGTGTCGGTAACTCTCACTTCAAGATATTCACACATAATGATGGAAAACCATCATTTGTTAATTACTATCAAGAAATACATGATATATACAAAAGTATGTGGACACCCATTCAAATGAGTGGATTTGGCTATTTCAGCCACAATCGTTGCTGACAGGTGTATAAAATTGAGCACACAGCCATTCAATCTCCATAGACACAAATTGGCAGTAGAATGGCCTTACTGAAGAGCTCAGTAACTTTCAACATGGCATCGTCATAGAATGGCACCTTTCCAACAAGTTACTTTGTCAAATTTCTGCCCTGCTAGAGCTTCCCCGGTCAACTTTAAGTGATGGTATTGTTAAGTGAAACGTCTAGGAGCAAAAAAATTGCACAGAACAGGACCGCCGAGTGCTGAAGCGCGCAGGTTGTAAAAATCGTCTGTCCTCGGTTGCAACACTCACTTCCGAGTACCAAACTGCCTCTCAAAGCAATGTCAGCTGTTCGTCGAGAGATTCATGAGCTGTACACAAGCCTAAGATCACCATGCGCAATGCCAAGTGTTGGCTGAAGTGATGTAAAGCTCGCCGCCATTGGACTCTGGAGCAGTGGAAACGTGTTCTCTAGAGTGATGAATCACGTATCACCATCTGGCAGTCCGATGGACGAATCTGGTTTTGGGGCTGTTTTTAATGGTCCGGGTCAGCAAAGTCGCAGCAGCAATGTCCCAACTTCTAGTGGAAAGCCTTCCCAGAAGAGTGGAGGCTGTTATAGCAGCAATGTCCCAACATCTAGTGGAAAGCCTTCCCAGAAGAGTGGAGGCTGTTATAGCAGCAATGTCCCAACATCTAGTGGAAAGCCTTCCCAGAAGAGTGGAGGCTGTTATAGCAGCAATGTCCCAACATCTAGTGGAAAGCCTTCCCAGAAGAGTGGAGGCTGTTATAGCAGCAATGTCCCAACATCTAGTGGAAAGCCTTCCCAGAAGAGTGGAGGCTGTTATAGCAGCAAAAGGTTGACCAACTCAATATTATGATTTTGGGATGAGATGTTTAACGAGGAGGTGTCCACATACTTTTGGTTTTTATTTAGAGTATATTTTAATGATAAAATCCATTAGCTATTTTGGTGATTATAAGTGAGGATATAAAAGTGGGAAATGACTCATACCTAACATTTTATGACTCTGTGTGTGTTTAGGTGTGTGTGTGTTTGTGTGTGTGTGTGTGGGGGGGGGGGGGGGGGGGGGTCTGCTTGTGACTCACTCAGTAAGTGATATATATGTACATGAACAAGTTCATGTGTTAGCACGCGTGTGCTGGCTACAGGTTAATGTGTTAGCACGCATGTGCTGGCTACAGGTTAATGTGTTAGCACGCGTGTTTTGGCTACAGGTTAATGTGTTAGCACGCGTGTGCTGGCTACTGGTTAATATGTTAGCACGCGTGTGCTGGCTACAGGTTAATGTGTTAGCACGCGTGTGCTGGCTACAGGTTAATGTGTTAGCACGCGTGTGCTGGCTACAGGTTAATGTGTTAGCACGCGTGTTCTGGCTACAGGTTAATGTGTTAGCACGCGTGTTTTGGCTACAGGTTAATGTGTTAGCACGCGTGTGCTGGCTACAGGTTAATGTGTTAGCACGCGTGTTCTGGCTACAGGTTAATGTGTTAGCACGCGTGTTCTGGCTACAGGTTAATGTGTTAGCACGCGTGTGCTGGCTACAGGTTAATGTGTTAGCACGCGTGTGCTGGCTACAGGTTAATGTGTTAGCACGCGTGTGCTGGCTACAGGTTAATATGTTAGCACGCGTGTGCTGGCTACTGGTTAATATGTTAGCACGCGTGTTCTGGCTACAGGTTAATGTGTTAGCACGCGTGTGCTGGCTACAGGTTAATGTGTTAGCACGCGTGTGCTGGCTACAGGTTAATATGTTAGCGTGCGTGTGCTGGCTACTGGTTAACGTGTTAGCACGCGTGTTTTGGCTACAGGTTAATGTGTTAGCACGCGTGTGCTGGCTACAGGTTAATGTGTTAGCACGCGTGTTCTGGCTACAGGTTAATGTGTTAGCACGCGTGTTCTGGCTACAGGTTAATGTGTTAGCACGCGTGTGCTGGCTACAGGTTAATGTGTTAGCACGCGTGTGCTGGCTACAGGTTAATGTGTTAGCACGCGTGTGCTGGCTACAGGTTAATATGTTAGCACGCGTGTGCTGGCTACTGGTTAATATGTTAGCACGCGTGTTCTGGCTACAGGTTAATGTGTTAGCACGCGTGTGCTGGCTACAGGTTAATGTGTTAGCACGCGTGTGCTGGCTACAGGTTAATATGTTAGCGTGCGTGTGCTGGCTACTGGTTAACGTGTTAGCACGCGTGTGCTGGCTACAGGTTAATATGTTAGCGCGCGTGTGCTGGCTACAGGTTAATATGTTAGCACGCGTGTTCTGGCTACAGGTTAATGTGTTAGCACGCGTGTGCTGGCTACAGGTTAATGTGTTAGCACGCGTGTGCTGGCTACAGGTTAATATGTTAGCGCGCGTGTGCTGTCTACTGGTTCATGTGTTAGCACGCGTGTGCTGACTACAGGTTAATGTGTTAGCACGCGTGTGCTGGCTACAGGTTAATGTGTTAGCACGCGTGTGCTGGCTACTGGTTCATGTGTTAGCACGCGTGTGCTGGCTACAGGTTAATGTGTTAGCAAGCATGTGCTGGCTACAGGTTAATGTGTTTCATGCGTGTGCTGGCTACAGGTTGGGGGGGCATTCCATGGTTTATGTAAAATGTTGAGCCCACTATATACTGTAACCCAAACAGTGAGTCACTGCAAATAGATATGTTCTCCCTCTTCAGAGACTATGGGAATGTCATTTAAATGTAACATGAATGAAAATGACTGTTTCTCTATGGCTAGATGAAGATCACTGTTTCTCTATGGCTGTATGAAGATCACTGTTTCTCTATGGCTATATGAAAATGACTGTTTCTCTATGGCTAGATGAAGATCACTGTTTCTCTATGGCTATATGAAAATGACTGTTTCTCTATGGCTAGATGAAGATCACTGTTTCTCTATGGCTGTATGAAGATCACTGTTTCTCTATGGCTATATGAAGATGACGGTAATACTTTGCGTAACTGTGATGTTATGTTGGTGTGGCATGATTGTGATCAAGTGGAACATACAGTGACACATTTAGTCTCAGTTATTGTCGGGTTGGAAACATGTTACAGTAGTTTGAAACCTCACAATTTAAAATTGTGCAAGTTAAGGTTACATGATCACGATGCAGCTAAACTCAATTACAATACATTCACCAGAGACTAGTGATGTCCCTCATTGTGTTGGAAATTGTGACTGAGTCATAGAGGATTACCATATGAAGCACAAATGGCTAGTTTTTGAGAGTGCAGAATGAAGCTTTGGTCTTGTCTTACTGGTAATGTCTTTGGTCCCTACACTGCTTCTGTATGTGTTCTGGTAAAATCCTGAGTGAGTGAGTGGTTACTGTAAAGTACTGGGGTTTTCTTTGTGCCCCAGATACAGACCCTATCCTGCACAAGGCTGTGTGCTTGTGGTTTAAAAACACAGTGCACAGGAAGTGCTAGGAGCAGCACACCACGCCAACACAGAGTGAAACTCTATGCTCTGAGAGATAATGTTTATTCAGAGAGAAACTCTATGCTCAAAAATATTGTTTATTCAGAGAGATGATGTTTATTCAGAGAGAAACTCTACAATCAGAGATGATGTTTATTCAGAGAGAAACTCTATGCTCAGAGAGATTATGTTTATTCAGAGATAAACTCTATGCTCAAAAATATTGTTTATTCAGAGAGATGATGTTTATTCAGAGAGAAACTCTACAATCAGAGATGATGTTTATTCAGAGAGAAACTCTATGCTCAGAGAGATTATGTTTATTCAGAGAGAAATGCTCAGAGATGATGCACTATGGCAATGATCCTGCCAGTGTCGAACCAATGCAAGTTGTCTTGTTTTCTGATTTGACTTGTAAAACTTATTGGAACACAAAATATACAAACTCTTCAGCCTAATTATGCCATTACATTATTTTCATAATTGCTGACACATCCATTAGCCTAACAATCTCAGAAGAGGTCCCATTCTTATCAGTGTAATGGCTTTTTAATAGCCTATATGATAATCATTTTGAGCCGTAAATAAGTAACCTAGATGTTTTTTGAAAGCAGACCACTGTCTGTACCTTGATGCTGTGTTACTGTCAGCTACTGCCCGCCCCCATGTGGGCGTTTGTTGTTATTACAGCATCAGGCTCCACCATCATACTTTCTAAGGCAATAGATCAAAAGCTAGTACAGGACATTAAGACAAGCTGAGACATGAGGACATACATTATAACTTTGAGGCCATTTTAGGTGTATTGAAAACGCCATGAATACAAGGGTTAATGAACTCCATCTCCCTTCAGATTTGGTTGAATGGAATTTCTCTTCCTACTATGGATGTCTGTCAGTCACAGCCCACACACACTGCCCTCTGTCCTTGTAATACACACACACACACACACACACACACACACACACACACACACACACACACACACACACACACACACACACACACACACACACACACACACACACACACACACACACACACACACACACACACACACACACACACACAATCAGCCCACACTCTCATATCTGCTCGTTGGCCTTAGCTGCAGCCCTGGACACACTAGTGGCAATGTATGTTTTCTTTAGAGGACAAAGCCCTCGTTCAGCCGCCAGAGGGGTGGCGAGAACACGCCATCTGAGGAAAGAAGGGAGGGAGGGAGGGAGGGAGGTGTGGATGGAGGTGTGGATGGATGGATGGATAGATAGATAGATGGATGGAGGGGTGGTAGATGGGTGGTGAGAGAGAAATGGCAGACTGCATCCAGATTGAGGTCATACAGAACCCATGTGACTTCATCACGCTACAGTCCCAGAAACCTTATGACAGGGTGGACAAGGTGTGTAAGAGGGGTATGACTGTGGGATTGGTCCAAAATCAACCCTAACAACACACTACACTCAGTCTCATTAGTATGAGGGAAACTGGGTGTGTCACTGGAGGGTGGGTTTGGAGCAAACGTGAGAATGATGACAGATTCCAGTACTATTCCATGATCAAACCTGATATTGATAGAGAAAGCATCTATTCCTCTTGAGTGTACAATGTGCATAAGAAATGGAACAGGTTGTGGATTTAGTTCTGAAGACACACAAACACATTCCTGGCCATGCTAAAACTGTGTGGAAAACTAGTGATCTGATCTCTCATAAGAAAATATTCAATTTTCAGACAATAATCTGTTCTACTGCACACCAAGCCAAGATAACACAGTCCCACACAGAAGGCAGTCACAGAGGGAAGTCACAGAGGGAAGTCACAGAGGGCAGTCACAAAGGGCAGTCACAGAGGGCAGTGTTTGTGACACAGAGCTAATAAACACACTTTAACCAGCCTTCACTGCAGAGCTGCCCTTACAGATTGAAGCTGGCCTATTTGCAGCTGTGTGTGTGTGTGTGTGTGTGTGTGTGTGTGTGTGTGTGTGTGTGTGTGTGTGTGTGTGTGTGTGTGTGTGTGTGTGTGTGTGTGTGTGTGTGTGTGTTTATTCTCCAAAGCTCGGTACCCCTATCAAACGGCTCAGGATAAAACAGACTTGGAACAAAGTGCATATGGAAGCCAGATATGGACAAACAGCCAAGAGGAGAATAATTCCACCTTTCCCCCCTCTCTCTTTAAAGTCAATCCAGGTGTACAGAGACTGGCCACAGAATTCCATTCCTGGGATACAAACTCAAAAACCTCAGTTTTGCTTCGTCAACTTTCAATGTTCAGTATTAAGTGTCAATTATTTAACAACCAGTAATACACTAGACCTTTTTCTAAAAGTTTTTATCTTACATTTCATCACGTCATCATCACACAGTACATTTTCAAGTGACAGCATCTTCCTTCATACGGGGGTTGTGTTGACCTTTGATGTGGTTAGTTGCTTTTTCAGCATGTGAAGTGACTCTGGAAGAAGGCACATTATGAAACACATGTTATCTGGTAAGAGCCCTCCACACACATATTCAATGGTTACATCACATATCACAGCAGTCAATGTACATACTGGGAAAAAACCTCTAAGTAAAGTGATGTGTATGATGACGCAATTAGAGAAGTAGCACAGAAGATGCATTATGATAGCAAACCATGACAGTTTTCTCCTAAAAAGGCAATTAACCTTGACTGCTATCTGATGCTTATACAGATGAAGTAAATCGGGTCAGCATTTCATGAAGCTTAAATCTGCAGAGACCTGATAATACTGATGGCCTGGCCACTCCTTGGTGGCAATGATTAAAAAGGAAAGCCATTGCACATATTCATACACGTCTTCTACTGGGAATCACATTAAACCATCTGACCATGGAATGTGAAAACACACACACTCACAAACAACTCATAACTACAGTTTTTCACCCTCTCCCCATGATAAAAATGGCATTAATGGTATCATTTTATAAAATATTTCTATCTGACCATAAATTCCACCACCCTCTCGCCAACTCTGCTAGAGTTCTGAGTAAGTGGTCTATGTCTGAGACCTGCGGTTGAACCCTTACAGATAGCTTTATCACTGCCAGCATGCAACAGATGTAGGATTTTGAATTGAGACAGTTTGATACAGCAGGAAAAGAATCCTGCAGCAACAGTAAATGTGAATTATTAGGTGGGATATAACATTTTTGTAGGGGTTGATCCATTTTTCAGTAGCGCTTTACTTGACACTCAGCGTCATAACACGTAATGACACGGTCATAATCATGCCATAATATGTCATAACAGTTTCAATAACTTGTCATAACCTGTTATAATATGGTCATATCACTGTCACGATACATATATTTAGATCTGTTGTGACATATATTGCGTTATTATATGGCTGGTTATGACACCTACATAAGAGTGTCAAACCCCACAACACCTACCACAGAGGGCAAACACTTCATGTCAACACTATGTTTATGTTATAGATTTTTGTATTTATTGACCATATTAAATGATCATTGTAATTACGCACACACTAATGTCAGACATGCACCTACTCCAATGCTCTGTTGCTGATGACTGGGATGAATGCAGGAGCAGATTTTAAGAGCAGGACAAGACTCCCTCTTTTTGACTAATGACTGACATAAGGGCATGTACGTGATAGGCCTATCTGGCATTATGATGGTCATAATGCTTCTTGACAGTGTCATAAAGTGTATTTTCTTAGTCCAAGTAAAGTGACACGGGATGGTCAAGCTATTTAAAATATGATGCCTGTAAAGAATTCATGAAAACATCCACAAACTATTGAAGAAACACACTTTTAAACGAAAAAAAAAACTAATTTGTGTAGATGTCACAACCAGCCATAAAATAACGCAATATACTGTATGTCACAACATGTGTAAATATACTGGTCATGACAGTGTTATGGCAATATTATGACAGATTTTGACAAGTTATGTCAGTTGTTATGACATATTATGACATGGTTATGACAGCATTCTAACTTGTTATGACACTGGGTGTCAAATAAAGTGTTACCAATTTTTCATAAGGGAAAATCAAGTCTGGAATTTCAAAGTGGAAATTACAAACTTTAGAAGCCTTTTTAAGCCTCAAATACACTACATTGCAGAAAAATTCTCCTGTAGGAAAATTCTCCCTCCACATGGTGATCAAATTAAGATCCTACATCTGTAGGAGGTTCCAGAAAGAAATTACGCTTAGCTAAATACTGTCAGTCGCATACACATTATGTACACTTAATTGGCAAATAACTTGGCAAAGCAGGCTGTCTCATAAAACACTGAGAATAGAATGAAAATAGAGTGCATTCTGGGGGGTTCAAAAGGGTAGGTCCTCCACAGAAGCTGCATTACAGTGGTCTAAAGTGGGACTTTAAAGTTTGTAAATTCCATACAATAACTACTCATCTCTTCTGCATTCAGTGTATCACAAGCCACTGAATACTGTAATACCATGGTAGACTAAGGTATTTTCACTTCTCATTCAGAGTTTTCATGGTTTCCCCACGAACATAGTCCCTTTCATCTCGGGAACATACTTTATAATAGCACAAAGAAACCAAGGCAGTTACAAGAATAAAATAATTAGTCAGCATCACATGATATATATATTGATGCTGATTGGGGTTATCAGAGGACAAGGTTAGGTTCAGATCTGTTAGGATGTGTTGTGATTATTCTGGGTCGTATTCAAAGAGTCTCAGAGTAGGAGTGCTGACCTAGGATCAGGTATGTGACTGTCCATGTAATCTTATTTATTATGATCTGAAAGGGAAATCTGATCGCATATCAGCACTCCTACTATGAAACTCTCTACTATGAAACTCTTTAGTCACAAGCCATTGTGACTAAACAATTGGTGTTTTGAGTGGATGGATTCAGATTCTCAGTGACCCTGTGATGTTGGTCATGATGGATTGTATTGTGTGTCCTCTTCTTGAGGTGGGCCTTGCTTCACTTCTGAAGGTGCAGCAGAATGTTGAGGAACATTCTCTGATTGGCTGAATATCACTTCCTCCTTTCAGACTCCGTCTGTGCAGAGGAGCGAGAGAGAGAGTGAAAGAGAGAGAAAAAGAAACAGACAGAGAAAGAATACACCCTGGCGTGAAGTTTTGATAACTCTGTAAATCTCTTTAGGACAAGGTGACTTTTAGAAATATATTTCCCTGTATTTACCCTCCAAAATGAAATGATATTTAGCTGCTAGTGTCACGTTCCTGACCTGTTTTCCTTTGTTATGTATTTGTTTTAGTTGGTCAGGGCGTGAGTTGGGTGGGTTGGTCTAGGTTTGATTTTCTATGTTGGGATTTTGTGTTCGGCCTGGTATGATTCTCAATCAGAGACAGCTGTGAATCGTTGTCCCTGATTGAGAGTCATACTAAGGCAGCCAGGGTTCACTTGTGTTTTTGTGGGTGTTTGTTCCTGTGTCAGTGTTTGGGCCACACAGGACTGTTTCAGGTTAGTCACGTTTGTTGGTTGTTGTATTTTGTAGTGTTTGTTGTTTCCCATTAAAATATGAATACTTACCAATCCGCATCTTGGTCCGATCCATGCTCCTCCTCGTCTGAGGAGGAGAACGACTACGACTATCTTAACAGAAACACCCACCAAAACAGGATCAAGCGGAGTGGAGAAGGAAGGCAGGAACAACAGCAATGGGGAGAAGAGGAATGGACTTGGGAGGAAATCCTAGACGGTAAAGGACCCTGGGCAGAGCCAGTGGAGTGTCGCCGCCCCAAAGCGGAGCTGGAGGCAGCGAAAGCGGAGAGGAGGTATTACGAGGCGAAAGCAAGGCAGAGCGGCTGGAAGCCCGAGAGGCTCACCCAAAAATTTCTTGGGGGGGGGCTAAGAGGTAGTGGGCCGAGGGCAGGTAGGAGACCTGCGCCCACTTCCCAGGCTAACCGTGGAGTGAGAGGGCGTCGTACTGGTCAGACACCGTGTTATGCGATGGAGCGCACGGTGTCCCCAGTACGCGTGCTTAGCCCAGTGCGGGCTATTCCACCTTGCCGCACTGGGAGGGCTAGGTTGGGCATCGAGCCGGGTGCCATGAAGCCGGCCCAACGTATCTGGCCTCCAGTACGTCTCCTCGGGCCGGCGTACATGGCACCAGCCTTACAGGTGGTGTCCCCGGTTCGCCTGCATAGCCCAGTGCGGGCTATTCCACCTCGCCGCACTGGCAGGGCTACGGGGACCATTCAACCTGGTAGGGTTGGGGAGGCTCGGTGCTCAAGAGCGCGTGTCCTCCTTCACGGTCCGGTATATCCGGCGCCACCTTCCCACCCCAGCCCAGTACCATCAGTGCCAACACCACGCACCAGGCTTCCAGTGCGTTTCCAGAGCCCTGTTCCTCCTCCACGCACTCTCGCTGTGGTGCGTGTCTCCAGCCCAGTGCCTCCAGTTCCGGCACCACGCACCAGGCCTACTGTGCGCCTCAGCAGGTCAGAGTCGGCCGTCTGCCCAACGCCGCCTGCGCTGCTTGCCTGCTCAGCGCTGCCTGAACTGTCTGCCTGCCCAGCGTGGTCTGAACTGTCTGCCTGCCCAGCGCTGCCCGTCTGTCCCGAGCCGTCAGAGCTGCCCGTCTGCCCAACGCTGTCTGAACTGTCCGTCTGCCAAGCGCCGCATGAACTGCCCGTCTGTATTGAGCCTTCAAAGCCGCCCGTCTGCCATGAGCCTGCAAAGCCGCCCGTCTGCCATGAGCCTATAGAGCCGTCCGCCAGACAAGACCAGCCAGTGCCGTCCAGCCAGGACCAGCCAGAGCCGTCCAGCCAGGACTAGCCAGAGCCGTCCAGCCAGGACCAGCCAGAGCCGTCCAGCCAGGACCAGCCAGAGCCGTCCAGCCAGGACCAGCCAGAGCCGTCCAGCCAGGACCAGCCAGAGCCGTCCAGCCAAGACCAGCCAGAGCCGTCCAGCCAGGACCAGCCAGAGCCGTCCAGCCAGGACCAGCCAGAGCCGTCCAGCCAGGACCAGCCAGAGCCGTCCAGCCAGGACCAGCCAGAGCCGTCCAGCCAGGACCAGCCAGAGCCGTCCAGCCAGGACCAGCCAGAGCCGTCCAGCCAGGACCAGCCAGAGCCGTCCAGCCAGGAGCTGCCAGCCAGCCAGGAGCTGCCGGAGCCAGCCAGCCAGGATCCGCCAGAGCCAGCCAGCCAGGATCCGCCAGAGCCAGCCAGCCAGGATCCGCCAGAGCCTTCCGCCAGCCAGGATCCGCCAGAGCCTTCCGCCAGCCAGGATCCGCCAGAGCCTTCCGCCAGCCAGGATCCGCCAGAGCCTTCCGCCAGCCAGGATCCGCCAGAGCCTTCCGCCAGCCAGGATCCGTCCCTCAGTCCGGAGCTGCCCCTTATCCTGGTGCTGCCCCTTATCCTGGTGCTGCCCCTTATCCTGGTGCTGCCCCTTATCCTGGTGCTGCCCCTTATCCTGGTGCTGCCCCTCAGTCAGGTGCTACCCCTCAGTCAGCTGCTACCCCTCAGTCTGTTACTGCCCTTTGGAATAGTGGGATTGACATGGAGGGTGAAGATTGGGAGGAGGCCACGGAAGCGGGGGTTGACTATGGTGGGGTGGGGACCACGACCAGCGCCAGAGCCGCCACCGTGGACAGACGCCCACCCAGACCCTCCCCTAGACTTTGTGCTGGTGCGCCCGGAGTTCGCACCTTAAGGGGGGGGGTTCTGTCACGTTCCTGACCTGTTTTCCTTTGTTATGTATTTGTTTTAGTTGGTCAGGGCGTGAGTTGGGTGGGTTGGTCTAGGTTTGATTTTCTATGTTGGGATTTTGTATTCGGCCTGGTATGATTCTCAATCAGAGACAGCTGTGAATCGTTGTCCCTGATTGAGAGTCATACTAAGGCAGCCAGGGTTCACTTGTGTTTTTGTGGGTGTTTGTTCCTGTGTCAGTGTTTGGGCCACACAGGACTGTTTCAGGTTAGTCACGTTTGTTGGTTGTTGTATTTTGTAGTGTTTGTTGTTTCCCATTAAAATATGAATACTTACCAATCCGCATCTTGGTCCGATCCATGCTCCTCCTCGTCTGAGGAGGAGAACGACTACGACAGCCGTTACAGCTAGTGTGGCTATCATAAAGAAATACAAATGCCATTATTGTAGAGGTGGTCCTCCTCCTCTTCATACGAAGAGGAGGAGTAGTGATTCGACCAAGGCGCAGCGTTGTGATATGACATGATATTTATTTAAACAAGACGAAAACAAACTATACTTGACTAACTAACAAAACAATAAACGATGTAGACTGACCTGAACGTAAGAACTTACATGTAACACGAAGAACGCACGAACCGGGAAAACAGACTACACAAAAACCGAAGGAACAAACATACCGAAACAGTCCCGTGTGGCGCAACATACACAGACACGGAAGACAACCACCCACAACAAACAGTGTGA
Organism: Salvelinus namaycush; assembly: GCF_016432855.1. Classification (NCBI taxonomy): domain Eukaryota; kingdom Metazoa; phylum Chordata; class Actinopteri; order Salmoniformes; family Salmonidae; genus Salvelinus; species Salvelinus namaycush. The sequence goes on from NC_052319.1 coordinate 32,924,811, forward strand.
AAACACCTACCTTAATATGACTCTCAATCAGAGGAAATGACAACCACCTGCCTCTAATTGAGAGCCATATCAGGTCACCCTTTAAACCAACATAGAAACAGAAAACATAGACTGCCCACCCAAACTCACGTCCTGACCAACTAACACATACAAAACTAACAGAAAACAGGTCAGGAACGTGACAATTATGATCTGGACGAGAATGCCAAATTGAGAAAAAGGTAAGTATCTCTGGATTAAGTATCGAATATTAGTTAAATGTAGTAACTCATAAATTAGATACATTTCTTTAAATTGACAATTCTGTGAACTGTCTTGTGCAAGTTTTAAATTGACACAATACCTGTTAGTAAAGGTGTCAGCTGGAGATGATGTGCAGGAGCTTGCACAGATTTGTAGTTTTGAATGATGTCTACTTTGATGCTAATTAGCATTTTTGAATCTGAGAGTAAATAGAGCCTAATATATTGACAAAAGTCACCTTTTTGATTACTAAAAGACAGATTAGTATTTTCATTGTCTTCTCTTTACAGCATCAACCCTTTCCTTTCTAAACAATGTTTTCCTGCAATGTTTTTTTTAAATATTGCGACATGCCTGGCTTGGCCTCTCTACGTTTGACAGACAGTGGCAACTCAAGAACAATCTGCCCAAATTGCGCATGCTGCCTTTCCTTCAGACTGTAGGCAATACGATAAAACATTTGTAAAAAAAAAAATAAAGGTAAATATCCTCTGTGGCCAAATCATGATTTAGTAGTCTATTTAGAATTATTGTATATATTTCTGTATAGACAGGAGTATGTTAATTAGGCTATATAATTTTGGCAATTTAATTCAATTTACTTTAGGAAAATGTTAACTTCCCCAAGCCTTATGGACTCGCTGCCTGTGCTTGAAACCATAACAGCATGTAACTTCCATTCACTGTTGTGGGCCACTCGAAATAAAAAATGATTCCACCGGCCTTCCAAGTGGCGCAGCGGCCTAAGGCACTGCATCGCAGTGCTTGAGGTGTCATTACAGCCCTGGGTTCAATCCGGGTGGCAGTGACTGCAGTGACTGGGAGACCCATGAGACGGCGCGCAATTGGGCCAGCGCTGTCTGGGTAAGGAGAGGAGTTGTCCGGCCGGGATTTTCTTGTCCCATCGCGCTCTAGCGACTCCTTGAGGCGGGCCGTGCGCCTACAAGCTGACTTCGGTTGCCAATTTTACAGTGTTTTCTCCGACACATTGGTGCGGCTGGCTTCCGGGTTAAGCGAGCAGTGTGTCAAGAAGCAGTGCGGCTTGGCAGGGTTGTGTTTCGGAGGACGAATGGCTCTCGACCTTCACCTCTCCCAAGTCCATACGGGAGTTGCAGTGATGGGACAAGACTGTAACTACCAATTGGATATCACGAAATTGGGGAGAAAAACAGGTAAAAAGTACAAACAAATTTGTAATAATCAAATAATAATAATAATAATTCTATATGTAAAGACCAGATTAAATTAAGAATAGTCTGATGGGTGAGAATATGATCAAGTGCTTGTCAAATTGTGAATGGGAGACTGATGAAGTGTGTGCAGCCTGTGCAAGAAACAGAGCAAAGCTCATGCCTTTCATGCTTTTTTCAAATCATCATTAATCACATCATTCAGCCTTAAAATTGATAACAATTTCAAAACATATAGCCTTACGTTTGTATCATAACTAAAGTTAAATAAATAACTCTAAATTAAACATATAGGAGGACCTGTTTCCTTGTTAACCGCTCAACACAGAATAGCCGCACTCCTTCAAATCATTTGGAGAAAATTTCCTTTCTATTTTATTCAGCTATGTTCAATTGAATGCTTCATACTATAAAATAATCAAAAATAATGCCATGGATTTCAAAGCAGATCTTGTCTGCTAAATGAACTGTGTAGCCCACAGCCATATGGCATAGCCAGATCAGGGCGTAACATTTAAAAAATAGATATATTTTAACCTTCATTTAACTAGGCAAGTCAGTTAAGAAGTGGCGGCAGGTAGCCTAGTGGTTAGAGCGTTGGGTCAATCCCCGAGCTGACAAGGTAAAAATCTGTCGGTATGCCCCTGAACAAGGCAGTTAACCCACTGTTCCTAGGCCGTCATTGTAAATAATAATTCATTCTTAAGTGACTTGCCTAGTTAAACAAAGGTTAAATAAATAAAATAACAAATTCTTATTTACAATGAACAGTGGGTTAACTGCCTTGTTCGGGGGCAGAACGACAGATTTTTACCTTGTCAGCTCGGAGATTCATTCTAGCAACCTTTCGGTTACAGGCCCAACTCTTTAACCACTAGGCTACCTGCTAATAATAATGACAACTCAGAATATGCTATTCTGTTCTTCTGAAATAGGTTACATTTTCTTCATATCATGTTTCTTTAGACCTGTCTAAAATAAATCATGGATTTACTGTGATAGTGTAGACTATATTACATGGATTTATTCTACTTTTTAAAATGTAGATGTTTCAACAGTCTGCATCAGTGTGTGGAAGCCAGGAGATGCTAAACGTGTTTATGTTAATTAACGGTCAATTACCGTGAGACCGACAGTTATTTGCTTGACAATCACTGGCTGACAAAATGTCATGACCCCCACAGCCCTAGTTTGGGCACACTCTTATTTGTTGTATCCCTTACGATCCTTTATGTATAACATCTCCATTCTGCACAGAGCACTAGCAATGCTGAAACCAGCGATGACACAGAGGTTCTTTTAATTAGGGATCGGCGTCCCATCAACGGAACAGCTGTAAATCATGCAGAGCCTTTTGTCACCATCGCAGATTTTAGAGAAACAACAAATGTCGGTACATATAAGTGTCTTATATCGGCTGAAAGCTTAAATTCTTGATAATATAACTGCACTGTCCAATTTACAGTAGCTATTACTGTGAAAAAATGCCGCTATTGTTTGAGGAGAGCTCCTAACAACAAAACACTTTTTTCACTGCGATAGGTTTTGATAAATTCACCTCTGAAGGTGAAATGTGTAATTACATTCTGAAATTTTGTGCTGATTTATCATCCAAAGGGTCCCAGAGATAAAATGAAGTTTTGTTAGATAAAATAATTTTTCATATCCTAAAAAGGTCCATAAAGCATGCACGATCGATTTTGTATTTCCACTCGTTCAAATTGCAAAGAAAGGAATCTGTGAAAATCTAACCCTAAACGTGGTTTCAACCAGGCAAATCCCATTTGTATGTATTCCTCAGAGATCCTAGAACGTAACCAGACTTCACTATATCATTAGGGGTGTAGTATATCTTATAGAACACCAAATTTGGTCAGAAAGCGACGCCTTCATGGCAAGCCGATGACGCGGCCGACCTTCATTTGATCGATTGTATCTTTGTCAAATAAGCACCAATCGGGGTCAAACAAAGCTAGCTATATAGCCAATGAGCTGGGCTTTACGGGAGTATCTGAAACCCCTCTGCCTGTCGCAAAATGTAGGTGCTAACCTTCTGCGACAGCATGCCTTTTCCTTTTGGACAAAAATTATAAGAATATTCAGAGTTATGAAGTTATGAAAACTGGTTGTTTTGCAAATGTTGAGCTTATAATATGGCTACTAATACTTGGAAAGCTAATTTAAAGTTCAAGTATACAGATTTGACGATATTCTTGCAGAAAAATGTAATATGAATGCCAATGTCTCCTTCACAATTTGCCCAAATGTACCTGGGTGACTTCACACTAAATGCCATGTAGTTCGCTCATGCTTCAAGTTGTCGGTCTGAAACTTTGCACATACACTGCTTCCATCTTATGGACACCATCGGAATTACAACCAAAGTGATGGCTAGAACTGGGACCTTTCTGTTGCATTTCAAAGATGGTGGTGGAAAAAAAACGGTTGTTTTTTTCTTTGTATTTTCTTCTGCAAGATCTATTGTGTTATATTCTACTACATTAAATTTACATTTCCACTAACTTCAAAATGTTTCCTTTCAAAGGGTACCAATAATATGCATATCCTTGCTTCAGGGCCTGAGCTACAGGCAGTTAGATTTGGTATGTAATTTTAGGCAAAACATTTAAAATAAGATTAAATGACCCCATAGTCCATAGAGAAAGAGGCCAAAGTTAGGGCAACAGGCAAAGTGCAGGTTGAGTGCAGGTAATAGGCAAGCTGACTGTCAATTCCCCCCATGTGAAGTTGGGGTGGTAGCGTCTTGTATTGGTTCCCTATACCATTCTGAGAACCAGCAGAACTACTATAGCATCTAAAAACAGCTCCATCTGGCCAGCTGCAAAGTTTTATGTTTGTAATTCCTCTGTAGTGACTGGAGACAGCTGTCAGCATAGAGATGGATAGATACAAGGACAGAGAGCTCTCTTTTCATGTGATCGATTCCCCCCACTCATACACAAGTGACGGCTGTGAATTTTAAGATTCAGGAATGGATACACCTTGGTCCCTGAGGGTATCTGGTTAAATTTAGCAAACAATGTAAAACAATTGTCCTTTTGTCTTTAGGGCATCGTTAAATTATACAAATGCCAACCACAGGTTTGATATTTTCAAAGGATGCATAATTCCATATCTCTTTCTCAAACACACGCATGCACACACACACACACCATTGGGCTAACATTATATTCCAGGATGTTTTCATGGCTACTGTACGTGCTCAAACACTCAATTAATGAAAGTGATAATGACCTCAGAATGACCCCAGTTTCTTCCATCACTATTGTGCTGTGAGGGTGTTTACACACACACACACACACACACACACACACACACACACACACACACACACACACACACACACACACACACACACACACTCACCATCTTCTTTGCGCAGGAAACACTTCCAGAGGCAGAAGCAGAGACATATGACCAGCAGAGCAGCTACAGTGGTCACAGAGATTAAGATGGTCAGAGCTGTCCCAACTAGAGAGAGAGAGGGAGAGCAGAGACAGACAGAGAAAAATAGAAAAAGTGAGAGATTGAGAGAAACAGGGAGAGAGAGACAATGAGAGACAGTGAGAGGGAGAATAAGATAGAGATTTAGAGAGACAGAGTGAAAGAGAAAGAGAGTAAGAGAGACAGTGAGAGAGAGAGAGGGAGATAGATAAAGAGAGAGATTGAGAGCGAGAGAGAGAGAGAAAGATAACTTTTTAAAAGTATATGTTGATTGGTTCAGATTAAGTTTGGATTTCATTATGTACATATCTGATTTGACCATTTGGGCATGAACACTCATTAACCCTACTTGGCAATGACTTCAACAAAAACAGATCTCAAATCTTAAACACTGTGTTTAGGTCAGTCATAAATGTTTATCCATCACCCAGGGATCAGTATTCTTGGCTTTGTCTTGGTTTGGTCAGGCTACTTATAGAAAAATGTTAGCTCTGAGCCAAGATAAATGTAAAACATTTGTCTCCTCCCAATGTGTGTGCGTGTGTATATGTCTGTGTGTGCGTGCACATTCGTGTTTGTCTCACTCACTCTTGGTGTTCATAGACACAGCGATGGGTGACTCCAGACCCTTATGGTGGACCAGGCATTTGACGGACACGTCCTTCAGCAGCCCTGATTGGACAGTGAGGGTGCTGATGACCAGGGTGGTCCCATCCCCCTGCTGGAGCTGTGATGTCACAGGGGGACCCATAGTTCGGTTGTCCCTCTCCACGTTCCACACTATCTCCACCGGGGGCCGTGACACGGCTGTACAGTTGGCCTCGATCACCCCTGGAGATGTGTTCTTGTAGCTCACCTGGGGTTTAGGCAGTACTGGGGAAGACACAGAGATAATCAAAGATCAATGTTGGGTTTAGTGAATCAGTGTGTTTTCAGGTGGGTTGACTTAACTCTGACTTGGTCCTGCATAGTGACTCCCAAGTGGTGCAGCGGTCTAAGGCACTGCATCTCAGTGCTAGAGGCGTTACTACAGACCCTGGTTTGATTCCAGGCTGTATCACAACCGGCCGTGATTGGGAGTCCCATAGGGCAGCGCACAGCGGCGTCCGGGTTAGGGTTTGGCCAGAGTAGGCCTTCATTGTATATAAGAATTTGTTTTTAACTGACTTGCCTTGTTATACAAAGGTTAAAAAAAAGATGACTTGGATCACAAGAGAAAATCGACTTATTTGGGCAGAGAATCGATGTCACAGATAAAATCAATATGTGAAAAAACTATCAACTGTAGGAATCTTGTGACTATGTGCATACTGTACTTGAGATCCATATGCAACAAATCATCTCTGTTTTCAATTGTCTGTTCTCAGAGCTGTGGTAGGAATGTTTTTCATTGGAATTTAGAACATTTGTGTTGGCGAGAACTGATCTGGCTGGCCACAGATATTTGGCCCTGATAGCACAGCAGCAGTAGTGTCTTAACAGGCGTTTCTACTGAACCACATGAACCACCAATCTGGAGTAGATCTGTGGTAGAGGTGGAGCAACCCCAGGAGGAATTCAGACAACAGAACATAGCACTGTGATATGTACCAAGACTGCTATCTACTGACATAGCACTGTGATATGTACCAAGACTGCTATCTACTAACATAGCACTGTGATATGTACCAAGACTGCTATCTACTGACATAGCACTGTGCTATGTACCAAGACTGCTATCTACTGACATAGCACTGTGATATGTACCAAGACTGCTATCTACTGACATAGCACTGTGATATGTACCAAGACTGCTATCTACTAACATAGCACTGTGATATGTACCAAGACTGCTATCTACTAATATAGCACTGTGATATGTACCAAGACTGCTATCTACTGACATAGCACTGTGATATGTACCAAGACTGCTATCTACTGACATAGCACTGTGATATGTACCAAGACTGCTATCTACTAACATAGCACTGTGATATGTACCAAGAATGCTATCTACTGACATAGCACTGTGATATGTACCAAGACTGCTATCTACTAATATAGCACTGTGATATGTACCAAGACTGCTATCTACTGACATAGCACTGTGATATGTACCAAGACTGCTATCTACTGACATAGCACTGTGATATGTACCAAGACTGCTATCTACTGACATAGCACTTTCATATGTACCAAGACTGCTATCTACTGACATAGCACTGTGATATGTACCAATACTGCTATCTACTGACATAGCACTGTGATATGTACCAAGACTGCTATCTACTGACATAGCACTTTCATATGTACCAAGACTGCTATCTACTGACATAGCACTGTGATATGTACCAAGACTGCTATCTACTGACATAGCACTTTCATATGTACCAAGACTGCTATCTACTGACATAGAACTGTTATATGTACCAAGACTGCTATCTACTGACATAGCACTGTGATATGTACCAAGACTGCTATCTACTAACATAGCACTGTGATATGTACCAAGACTGCTATCTACTGACATAGCACTGTTATATGTACCAAGACTGCTATCTACTAACATAGCACTGTTATATGTACCAAGACTGCTATCTACTAACATAGCACTGTGATATGTACCAAGACTGCTATCTACTGACATAGCACTGTGATATGTACCAAGACTGCTATCTACTAACATAGCACTGTGATATGTACCAATACTGCTATCTACTGACATAGCACTGTGCTATGTACCAAGACTGCTATCTACTAACATAGCACTGTTATATGTACCAAGACTGCTATCTATTGACATAGCACTGTGATATGTACCAATACTGCTATCTACTGACATAGCACTGTTATATGTACCAATACTGCTATCTACTGACATAGCGCTGTGATATGTACCAAGACAGCTATCTACTGACATAGCACTGTGATATGTACCAAGACTGCTATCTACTGACATAGCACTGTGATATGTACCAAGACTGCTATCTACTAACATAGCACTGTGATATGTACCAAGACTGCTATCTACTGACTTAGCAATTTGATGTGTACCAAGACTGCTATCTACTGACATAGCACTGTGATATGTACCAATACTGCGGTCTACTGACATTTACAACATTGGAAAAATGTAACAAAATCCCAAAGCTGACTAAATTGCTATCTGTGTCACACCCAGATCTGTTTCACCTGTCTTGTGATTATCTCCAACCCCTCCAGGTGTCGCTTATTATCCCTGGTGTATATATCCCTGTGTTTCCTGTCTCTCTGTGCCAGTTCATCTTGTATGCCTTTCAAGTCAACCAGCAGTTTTCCCGTACTCCTGCTTCTATTCTCTTTTGCAAGTTCTCCTGGTTTTTGACGCTTGCCTGTTTTCTGGAGTCTGTACCCGCCTGCCCTGACCTCGAGCCTGCCTGCCACTCTGTACCTCCTGGACTCCAAACTGGTTTTGACCTTTTGCCTGTCCACGACCATTCTCTTGCCTACCCCTTTTGAATTGTTTAAAAAATATCAAGACTCAAACCATCTGCCTCCCATGTCTGCATCTGGGTCTCACCTTGTGCCCTTATAATCTGGCTCTGAACAGAGAATATGAATTGGCTGATTATCTCTACACTGTCAAAGATATGAAGCAGAGACAGATCCTTACCAAGTACAGGCTGAGTGACCACCAATTGGAACGTAAAAAGAAGAGTGTGTATGTGGTCACTCCACGACAAGGGAGGTAGAAACAGATGCACTTTCTCCTTTACTCTGTCAAATATTCCTCACCATCAGATTCATTATTCACAGAAATTACTACATTTATTCCAAATTGTAACTTATTAATCTCAGAGGAGATTAATATTTGGCTGCAAGCTCCTCTTGCAGCCAAATATGTATTTGCCTCCCATAGCCTGAGGAACACTGACTAATATTTGCATAGTAAGCAGTAACTTCATTATTATTAGTATTATTGTTATTACCATTATTGTTATTATTATTATTGTTGTGATTATTATTCCAAATAGTAGTGGTACGGGTAGTAGGGGTGATGGTAATGATAGCAGTTTAATCAGTGGTGGAAAAAGTACCCAATTGTCATACTTGGTGACAAGTAGCCTAGTGGTTAGAGCATTTGGCCAGTAACCGAAAGGTTACTGGATCGAATCTCCGAGCTGACAAGGTTAAAATCTGTTGTTCTGCCCCTGAGCAAGGCAGTTAACCCACTGTTCCCTGGGCGCTGAAGACGTGGATGTCGATTATGGCAGCCCCACGCTCCTCTCTGATTTAGAGGGGTTGGGTTAAATGCAGAAGACACATTTCAGTTGAATGCATTCAGTTGTACAACTGACTTGGTATCCCCCTTTCCCTACTTGAGTAAAAGTAAAGATACCTTAATAGAAAATTACTGAAGTAAAAGTGAGTCACACAGTAAAAGTCTAAAAGTATTTTGTTTTAAATATACTTAAGTATCAAAAGTAAATGTAATAGCTAAAATATACTTAAGAATTGAAAGTAAAAGTAAAAGTATAAATCATTTAAAATTACAATGCCATTTGGCCCTAAACTGAGAGTACACAGTGGCAGAATACCTGACCACTGTGACTGACCCAAACTTTGACTACCGTACGTACAGACTCAGTGAGCATAGCCTTGCTATTGAGAGAGGCCGCCATAGGCAAACCTGGCTCTCAAGAGAAGACAGCCTATGTGCACACTGCTCACAAAATGAGGTGGAAACTGAGCTGTACTTCCTAACTTCCTGCCAAATGTATGACCATATTAGAGACACATATTTCCCTCAGATTACACACATCCCCAAAGAATTTGGAAAAAAAAAACTAAAATGTTTGATAAACTCACATATCCACTGGATGAAATACCACAGTATGCCATCACAGCAGCAATATTTGTGACCTGTTGCCACAAGAAAAGGGCAACCAGTGAAGAACAAACACCATTGTAAATACAACCCAAGTTTATGTTTATTTATTTTCCCTTTTGTACATCATTACAACACTGTATATAGACATAATATGACATTTGAAATGTCTTTATTCTTTTGGAACTGTTTACTGTTAATTTTATTATTTATTTCACTTTTGTTGATTATCTATTTCACTTGCTTTGGCAATGTTAACATATGTTTCCCATGCCAATAAAGCCCTTGAATTGAAATTGAATTGAATTGAATTAAATTGAGAGAGAAAGTGAGAGATATGGCACAGGCTTTTCTGTTGGAATCGCTGGAAGTTCCATTTGAGACAAATGCCTTGCTGTTTGACTGGGCTGACAGGGAAAAGACAGAGCGAGGGAAAGCAAGAAGGAGAGAAAGGGGAAAGGGGAGAGAGAGGGAGTGTTGATGAGACAGTAGGGAGCACTGTCTGCCTGAAACAATAATACAGTCATGACTTTGGGTGTCACACTTTAGTACCCCCTCTCTCCCTTTAATAGATCCATTCTTTAGTGCTAATGTAAACTCTCTCTCAGTGAGACACAGCCATAGAAATAAGAATGAATAGAAAGGGCGTCTCCATTCAAGTCAATGATGGTATAATGGGTGGACTGGCAGCCATTTTGAGTGTACCCATGCCAGGAAGTAAAATCAGGAAGTGTACCATTCAATCTTTGCTATGATTTGTTGAGTCAATTCAACTGACATTCTGAAAAATACATTCCATTGCATGAGCCACATCAGTTAGCATCATTTTAATGAACATTCTACATTACCATGGCAATCCAGCATCAGTTGATAGAACATTTCAAAATAACATGGAAATTATTGCATCACAATACCAGGCCTGTGTGTACCAGTACCAGTCAATTGCCAGGGTTAGAGCTTCCAAGTCCGTTATATTCATTGTTATTGCTATGGACACACCACCAGCCTGGGTCTGTGTTTCACTTAATCACACAAACACCACTAACTACAACTTCAAACAGACGGAAAACTAATGATGATCAAACACTGATTTGGAACTAGTGTGTATATTTATGTGTCTGTGCCTGTGTGTGTGTGTGTGTGTGTGTGTGTGTGTGTGTGTGTGTGTGTGTGTGTGTGTGTGTGTGTGTGTGTGTGTGTGTGTGTGTGTGTGTGTGTGTGTGTGTGTGTGTGTGTGTGTGTGTGTGTGTGTGTGTGTGTGTGTGTGTGTGTCTGTGTGTGTACCTGTACTTCTTCCCTGAAGAGCCCTTACCAGCAACAGATGGACCTAATTTTCAGCCACAAACATGTCAAGAACAGCTCAGTATTTGATACACTCCTTTCCACCTCAATCCCTTTGGAGCTGCCTTCAGGTCCCAGCTTACATCGAACATATGACTGTTCAGGGAGAACCTCTGGGCTACAGAATACTGTAGCAGCAGTAGTCATCAAATAGAAGTAGCGGCATATTGTTAAACTGCCTCTTTCACTGTTACTACTACAGTGTCCGTCATTTAAGACTGTCAACGCTGTCAGTGGACACAGAGGTCAGAGCACGCACTCGTGCACACACACACATTTGTCAAATAATCTCCCTCCCTTCCTTAGGTGAAACTATGCAGAAGCAACCGCCCAAAAAAACTCCCAGTGCTATAACCTAATATTTGACAACATATCGACCACCATCAGCCAATCACAACAGCAGAATTATTCCTCCCTTTAGGGTCTGCACTGTATATTACTATAACAGAGGAGTGATAACTCTTCTCTATGGAGTGAAAGAGAGCATTCACCAGTCTGGTTTGTTCAGCACAGTCAGGTCTGTATCATGTTAACTATCATGCTGGGGATTCAAACATCATGCACTACCCATCACTCGACAGTTAAACCCATTCAACACAGTGTAAAGCGCAAGCACCTGAAGGTGGGTATGCTGCCAATATATTCAATCATCATTACTATAAGTTACTATCATTACTATAAGTTACTATCATTACTATAAGTTACTATCATTACTATAAGTTACTATCATTACTGTAGACGCTATTAGACAGTGAGAAGGATGTTTAGCTTTACCCTGGCAACGACAGTGAAGAAGGTGTATGTATAGTAACCTTTCCTACCAAAGACAGTGAGGCAGATGGTAGCGCTCTTGGTTCGCTCTGAGTAGGTGTGGTACTCGCAGGTGTAGCAGCCCTCATCCTGGACGCCAACTGGTCTGATGGACAGCTGGCTATGGGAAAGGGAGGGGGTCAGCCAGGCCCTCTCCTGGTAGGGCGGCTCGATCATGGGGTCGCTGCGCTTGGCATAGGAGGCTACTTCGCTGGAGTCCCCCTGCTCTGCTGTATGTCTCCACAGCACCTTCTGCACCTTCTCTGGCAGGCCATAGGTGCAAGACAGGACTGCCGCCTTACCACTCATCGCTGTCTTGTTACCCTCAGCAATCACACGGGCTGGAGGAGAGGAAAACAACATGTTCACACAAACAGATAGACACACACACACATACTATGCTATCTGTGCGTCTACCGTTCTGTCTGCAACAGCAGTTTCTGATTACCAGTATGAGCCTCCCCTCCCCTCCTCGGCCCTCCTCCCCCCACTGTGATCACACAGAACCTGTCAGAAATACATGGGTCTGCTCCCACCGCTTCTATGCTACATATGGGAACATATGACAACACCACATGGGGATGGGAGTCATGACATCTCTCTACATCCATCAGAGTACATCCCTATAGTATAGAGGTTTATCAAAAGAGGAGTGACTTCCTGATTCAGAGGGTTTGGGTTAAATGCAGAAGACACATTTCAGTTAAATGCATTCAGTTGTGCAACTGACTAGGTATCTCCTTTCCTGAATCAGTCTCCAGATAGGTAGCAAGGCACCACGGAGTCCACTGAGAACAAAGAAAGGCACCAAACAAAAGGATGGGCAGAAAATGGAGTATAAATTGAGTTCAGAATCAACAACAGGCCCCTTTTAAATGTTATGTGAGTGCCCATGCTGCTGACCAGAAACCCCCTATGTCCAGGATTTTCCACTGTATCTGAATACAGAAAACCTCTGCCCCCTTCCTCCATCCCTCTGTTGACGTATTAACTCTTCTAAGATCAAAAATTGGCAAGGAGGGAGTGAAGGAGGGCAGGAAAGAGAGAAGTACAAAACAATGATTGGGACATGCCCATATACTCAGCTGTGACGCTCAGACTACAATCACAGAGTAACACAGCAATGACAAAGAGGAAATCTGAACATTCTTCTTTATTCACATGTGACGGTGAGGCAGGTGCGTCCCTCTTGCGATCCTGAGGGGTAAAGGTCAAAGATGCAGGTGTAGCAGCCCTCGTCTCTGAAGCCCACCCTGCGGATGGTGATGGCTGAGGTGTCCTTGGGGGAGGGGGCCAGCTCTACATGCTGCTGGCCGCTCACGCTGTCCTTCTGGCTGGGCTCGTAGGTCAACAGAGTCTTGTTCTGGACATCCAGCCAGCGCACCTGTTTCAGGCTGTCCCCACGCCCCTTAGACACCATGCAGGTCAGAGTGAAGGGGAGCTCCACTGGGGACTCCATGCGCTCAGGGGCTGTTACCTTGCCTGGGACATGGATAGGGGAGGGGACAACAGGGATCACAGATCAGCCAAACAACTCATGCACTTATTGTTTGACTGACCTGCCCATTACTTATTCCACATTTTGATGTGTTACAGCCTGAATTTAATATGTCAATAAGTATTGAACCCCTTTGTTTTGGAAACCTAAATATGTTCAGGAGTAAAAGTCTCACAATAAGTTGCATGGACTCACTCTGTGAGTAATAATAGTGTTTAACATGATTTTTGAATGACTACCTCATCTCTTTACCCCACACATACATACAGTAAGGCCCCTCAGTCGAGAAGTGAATTTCAAACACAGATTCAACCACAAAGACCAGAGAGGTTTTCCAATGCCTCACAAAGGAGGGCAGCTATTGGTGGATGGGTAAAAAAAAACAGACATTGAATATCCGTTTGAGCATGGTGAATTGATCAATTACACTTTGGATGGTGTATCAGTACACCCAGTCATTACAAAGATACAGGCGTCCTTCCTAACTCAGTTGCCCGGAGGGGAAGAAAACCGCACAGGGATTTCACCATGAGGCTTATGGCTGTGATAGGAGAAAACAAAGAATGGATCAACAGCATTGTAGTTACTCCACAATACTAATCTTATTGACAGAACAAAAAACGGAAGCCTGTACAGAATTCAAATATTCCAAAACATGCATCTTGTTTGCAACAAGGCACTACATTAATATGGAAAAAAATGTGACAAAGCAATTCACTTTTTGTTCTGAACAGAAAGTGTTATGTTTCAGACAAATCCAATACAACATATTACTGAGTTCCACTCTCCATATTTTCTTGTCATATGCAAGGACTAGGGAGTTTTGCACAGGGATTTTCCTAGAGAAAAACCTGGTTCAGTCTGCTTTCCACTATTTCAGCCACACCAGTTACTGACAGGTTAAGCACACAGCAAAGCAATCTCCATAGACAAACATTGGCAGTAGATTGGCCTTACTGAAGAGCTCAATGACTTTCAACGTGGTACCATCATAGGATGCCAAATTCCAACAGATTGTCAAATTTCTGCCCTGCTTGAGCTGCCCCGGTCAACCATAAGTGCTGTTATTGTGAAATGGAAATGTCTAGGTGCAACAACGGCTCAGCCGCGAAGTGGTAGGCCACACAAGCTCACAGAACAGGAACACCGAGTGCTGAAGCGCACAGCACGTAAAAATCGTCTGTCCTGGTTGCAACACTCACTACCGAGTTCCAAACTGCATCTGGAAACAACGTCAGCGCAAGAACTGTTCATCGGGAGCTTCATGAAAGGGTTTCTATTGCCGGGTAGCCGCACACTAGCCTAAGATCACCATGAGTAATGCCAAGCGTCGGCTGGAGTGGTGTAAAGCTCGCCTCCATTGGACTGTGGAACAGTGTAAATGCGTTCTCTGGAGTGATGAATCACACTTCACCATCTGGCATTCCGACAGACGACTCTGGGTTTGGCGGATGCCAGGAGAACGCTACCTGCCTGAATCCATAGTGCAAACTGTAAAGTTTGGTGGGGGAGGAATAATGGTCTGGGATTGTTTTTCATGGTTCGGGCTAGGCCCCTTAGTTGCAGTGAAGGGAAATCTTAACGGTAATAGCATACAACAACATTCTAGACGATTCTGTGCTTCCAACTTTGTGGCAACAGTTTGAGGAAGGCCCTTTCCTGTTTCTGCATGACAATGCCACCATGCACACAGAAAGGTCCATACAGAAATGGATTGTCGAGATTAGTGTGGAAGAACTTGACTGGCCTGCACAGAGCCCTGACCTCAATCCCATTGAACACCTTTGGGATGAATTTGAACGCCGACTGCGAGCCATGCCTAATCGCCCAACATCAGTGCCTGACCTCACTAATGCTATTGTGGCTGAATGGAAGCAAGTCCCTTCAGCAATGTTCCAACATCTAGTGGAAAGTCTTTCTAAAAGAGTGGAGGCTGTTATAGCAGAAAAGGTTAGACCAACTCCATCCATATCAATGCCCATGGCCTTGGAATGAGATGTTCGATGAGCAAGTGTCCACATACTTTTGGTCATGTAGTGTACTTATGTAAATGAGATATTTCTGTATTTCATTTTCAATAAATTTGCGTAAATGACTAAAAACATGTTTCCGTTTTGTCATTATGGGGTATTGTGTGTAGATGGATGAGACATGTTATTTGAATACATTCAGGCTGTAACAAAACAACATGTGGAATAAGCCAAGGGATATGAATCCTTTCTGAAGGCATTGTAGATGTCTAACACTGTACACAACATATTGTTTGGTGGAAACGTGCATAACCACAATCATGTGGGGAACTTACTAATACAAATAGAAATGTGTCAATATGTCTAGTGCTATGTCCACTCACCCTGCAACCTGACCACCACCAGTAAGGACACACACAGCTGCAGGCATCGCACCAGGGAGGACTCACACATCATAGTCTGCATTGGGCAGAGTAGACAGTCATGGGTGGGGGTCAAAGTTCAAAGCTTTCCAGGACCAGGGTAGGCCACCACGGACTAAAATAGTTTTTAATAACCATGTTTCTGTACAATCATCTGAAAGGATGTTACCTTACAGATCTGAACACTGTTTGAGTGGTTTAAATAAGCCTCATCTTACACCTGCTCTTGACACACGTCTCCTATGAAAGATAAGGAGAACACACAGAGGGTGAAACAAACACACACATCCATGAATCTGGCTTAATTCAGTGTGGAAATCTGCCTCTGAATTGTTAACATAGGATCAGTTACTTAACCTTGGAAATGTGAAGGCAAAATGAAGGGCTTCATTCTACCATCAATGGACTGGCCAAGCCCATTACACACAGGCCAGCTGCCTTTCTCTGGCAGAATGAGTCCCCACTTGCTCCATTGAGGATAAATGATAACTTCTGACCCAGCATCTTGTTTTTTAAATATCCAATTGAATAAGGCCTAACACACCTAAAAGAAAAACCTTGATTCCACAGTGAAAATAAAGGCTGTTTTGAGTCATACCCAAAAGGCTGTGTTTCAATTTCTTGAATAAGATTAAGCCACTTGACATTCTTTAAAATAATGATTGTAAAAAAAAAAACTGCTAGCTTATGAACACAATCCCATTTTGCTTAGTCAACTTGACCAGAGCAAAAGGGAGCACGAAATCGTCTCACATCTCTCTGAAAAATATTTTCTTTCGGCTAAAAATAGGCTATATATTGTTGCTACCACATTGTTGTTGTCACAAGATTAAAGGAAATCATTAGCCGACCACCATTTAAGTGGACCATATTAGTAATACAATATGTGACCTGTTACCCCAGCCAAATACAGCTAGTATACGCTATGGATCAAATAACAATGAAGGATCAACATTTAAACAAAGATTTCACTGGTGTATGATGCAGAATATAAAAATCCAAAGTAGTATCATAATATTTAGAGCGACTTTGGGCACTACAAGCCACTTTCTATCCTGAAACTTTATCTTAAAATATAATTAAAAGCTTACCTCTGTTGTAGCTTGCGGGCGTTCCTTTGGCAGCTAGTCCGATCACTGTATTCTCATGGTCCGTGTATTTCCATCTATTTCATAGACTGTCTATTACGGTTGTAAAGAGCAGCACCAGATAAAACACCGCCCATCTGTGAGTCTACAAATCAGGACCAAATAGTGTGCATAAGAAAGGGTGTTGGGCAACAACTGAAATATGTGTATTTTCTTAATGTATGAAATAATAGCCTTACGTCATGGTTCCAACACTAGTCATGCTTTGGGACGAATGCTTTGGGGCGAAAAGTGGGGACAAAAAGGCGCACCTATCGCTTCAACAGCGTGAGGTGTAGGAGTGCTGCCCTCTAGTGGGAGTGTACGATCGATTCTATCACAACAGAGACGCATAGACACGCTGAAGTGAAACTAAGCAGGCGTTGCAGTTCAGTTCAATTGTTTATAGAAAAATTCAGTTGAGAGTAAATACATTTGGGCTTTTTAAAAACGTTTTGTGGGGGATAGATTTTCTTTTTTTTAAATGGGCAGAGAGAAAATATTTCCGTTTTATAGCTAACCTCATGCTATTTTACACATTTTGCCATGAGCCTATGAGAAATATTGCTGGTTTAGAGCAAATGTCCTACTATTCTACATATTTTGCCATGGGACTGGTTTATGACATGTACAGTACTATCTGGAGGGGGGGGGGGGGGGGGGGGGGGGGGGGGGTGACCTCAGGGGGGATACTGTACAATTTACAACTTACGTTGTATACCGAGATATAATTTTGTCAAAAAAAGATTGTCAAAACATCGTACATTTACTGGATCTTTACCTCTTTCTCCATTGAAATGCAACCACAGCCAGCACACTAGTAATAAACACTATCCAGCCGCTGTGATGATAATCCACAGTGTTAAAATCACCTGAGAGAATTAGACACATCTGGGATGCTAGATGATGGGTTGGTTGTAGTCACATTCTGGGGACCCTGTCCTTACAAAACAGAACTAAATAATAAATATTCACAGCCACATGTCAAACACAATGAAATTACATTTTTTACACTGAAATGACAAAGGTTTTAAACTAGAAGTTGAATTTGAGCACTTTATAGTTAATTAACGATCCACCCCTTTTTTTCAAATGTTCGCTTAAAATGACATACCCAAATCTAACTGCATGTAGCTCAGGACCTGAAGCAAGGATATGCATATTATTGATACGATTTGAAAGGAAACACTTTGAAGTTTGTGGAAATGTGAAATGAATGTAGAAGAATATAACACATTAGATCTGGTAAAAGATAACATTGAAATGCAAGAGAAAGGCCATAATGTATTATTCCAGCCCAGGCACAATTTATATTTTGGCCACTAGATGGGAGCAGTGTATGTACAAAGTTTTAGACTGATCCAATGAACCATTGCATTTCTGTTTTCAATTTTTTTTATCAAGACTGCCCAAATGTGCCTAATTAATTTATTACTAACTTTTAAAGTTCATAACTGTGCACTCTCCTCAATGTACAGTAAATCATAAATTGTATAGATGTACAGTACATCATCAATTTGTTACAAATGTACAGTAAATCATCAATATTATAGATGTACAGTAAATCATCAATATTATAGATGTACAGTAAATCATCAATGTTATAGATGTACAGTAAATCATCAATTTGTTACAGATGTACAGTAAATCATCAATGTTATAGATGTACAGTAAATCAATTTGTTACAGATGTACAGTAAATCATCAATTTGTTATAGATGTATGGTAAATCATCAATTTGTTATAGATGTATGGTAAATCATCAATTTGTTATAGATGTACAGTAAATCATCAATTTGTTACAGATGTACAGTAAATCATCAATTTGTTATAGATGTACAGTAAATCATCAATTTGTTACAGATGTACGGTAAATCATCAATTTGTTACAGATGTATGGTAAATCATCAATTTGTTATAGATGTACAGTAAATCATCAATTTGTTACAGATGTACAGTAAATCATCAATTTGTTATAGATGTACAGTAAATCATCAATTTGTTATAGATGTACAGTAAATCATCAATTTGTTATAGATGTACAGTAAATCATCAATTTGTTATAGATGTATGGTAAATCATCAATTTGTTATAGATGTACAGTAAATCATCAATTTGTTATAGATGTACAGTAAATCATCAATTTGTTATAGATGTACAGTAAATCATCAATTTGTTATAGATGTACAGTAAATCATCAATTTGTTATAGATGTACAGTAAATCATCAATTTGCTCCCTTTTCTGATCATTATTTGATTTCCCTGAATTTACAAGCTGTTAAAAAAATCTAAGGATATTTGAGTATATTGGAAATTAAACAACACACTTCTTAAAAATCCTATATTCAATGGAATCATCAAATCGTTAGCCAAAGATCATTTTGCGAGAGAAGACTTAGGTCATGGAAGTAAATGGGAGTTAAATTATTAAACTTGCCAAAGAGCTGAAGCACCTGACACACCTTAGAGAAAATAATTGAATGATCAATCTTGACAGGCTTCTAAAGAAAGATACTTTATATCAAGAAGAAGAGTTTGAATTTAAATCTTTACAAATAGAGTTAGAACAGTTTTACACAGATCTGACAAAGGGTGCTTTTCTCAGATAAAGAGCTAAATAGATTGAAGAAGGGAAAGAAACCAGTTATTTCTTTGCTCTTGAAAATAAACTACAAAAAAATATATATAACCGCACTCAAAATTAACGATTTATTATGTATGCAAAGATCCCATTGAAATATCAGTCTTTGTCAATTCCTTTTATGAAAACCTGAAAACCTTTACAATTCACAATTTCAGAAAGATGGTTATGAAAGCTACATTCGCCACATTCAGAACTATGTCCCTGTGATTCAGGATTAATTCCACTCAATTTGCGAATCACTTGTGTCAGTCGAGGAGATTAGAGAGGCTTTGAATTCAATGAAAAAATGTGAAATCACCCAGCCCTGATGGCCAACTCAGCCCTGATGGCCAACTCAGCCCTGATGGCCAACTCAGCCCTGATGGCCAACTCAGCCCTGATGGCCAACTCAGCCCTGATGGCCAACTCAGCCCTGATGGCCAACTCAGCCCTGATGGCCAACTCAGCCCTGATGGCCAACCAGCCCTGATGGCCAACTCAGCCCTGATGGCCAACCAGCCCTGATGGCCAACCAGCCCTGATGGCCAACTCAGCCCTGATGGCCAACCAGCCCTGATGGCCAACCAGCCCTGATGGCCAACTCAGCCCTGATGGCCAACCAGCCCTGATGGCCAACTCAGCCCTGATGGCCAACCAGCCCTGATGGCTAACCAGCCCTGATGGCCAACTCAGCCCTGATGGCCACCCAGCCCTGATGGCCAACCAGCCCTGATGGCCAACTCAGCCCTGATGGCCAACTCAGCCCTGATGGCCAACCAGCCCTGATGGCCAACCAGCCCTGATGGCCAACTCAGCCCTGATGGCCAACTCAGCCCTGATGGCCACCCAGCCCTGATGGCCAACCAGCCCTGATGGCCAACCAGCCCTGATGACCAGTCAGTTGAATTTTTAGGCAGTTTTTGGGAGTTACTAGAAGAGACTCTTTTTTTTGTTTCAAGATTGCATTGTAAATTGTGAAATAGTTTCCACTATGAAGCTGGACCTGATTCTTAAGCCTGATGAAGAACCCTCTCTCATTGTAAATTTACTCAATATTGATTACATAGATTTTTCTGGTTAATGCCAAAAGATTAAATAAAGGAATATATGCCATTATAAATTAGACTCAAACAGGCTTTATGAAGGGGCTTCACATAAGCTCCAACATTTGTTTAGTCTTGGACATTATGGATTATTCAGATGCAGTTGACTCAGATGCTGTTATTTTATTTATAGACTTCTGTAAAGCCTTTGACACAATTGAACATTAATTTCTCGTTTGGTCTCTGAAACTTTTTGGTTTTGGTGAAAATTGTATCGAAGTCAATTGCATGTTTTACAAAGATATAAATAGTTCTGTGATTCTAAACCTTAATACATCCATTCAGTGTCAACAGAAGTGTATGACAGGGATGTCCAAATTTGCGTTTTTTATTCATTTTGGTAATGGAACTTCTATCTCAAGATATTCTGAATAATGCAAATTTGCATGGCTTATACAGTTTTGACCGAGCAATCTAAATTTCCCAGCTGGCTGACGATACTGTTACATTTTTTAAAGACAAAGACCAGGTCGCACATGTCCTTAATGCCATTAATGCATACTTTATTATGTCTGGATTCAAACCGAATGCTTCTAAACATGAAAATGACTCTGACAATAAAGAAATATAAACTATTCCTGTAAAGGACTGCGTTAAATATTTAGGAATACATCTAGAGTTGAAGTTGGAAGTTTACATACACGTAGGTTGGAGTCATTAAAACTTGTTTTTCAACCACTCCACAAATTTCTTGTTAACCAACTATAGTTTTGGCAAGTCGGTTAGGACATCTACTTCGTGCATGACGCAAGTAATTTTTCCAACAATTGTTAACTGACCTGAAACAGGGAATTTTCTTCTGGTTGCACATTTAACATGCCGATAGAAATTCGGTAAAACTGATTTAAGTTTTCCTGCATTAAAGTCACCGGCCACCGGGAGCGCCGCCTCTGGATGAGTGTTTTCCTGTTTGCTTATGGCAGAATACAGCTCATTTAGTGCGGTTTTAGTGCCAACCTCGCTCTGTGGTGGTATGTAGACAGCTACGAAAAGTACAGATGAACACTCTCTAGGTAGATCGTGTGGTCTACAGCTTATCATGAGATACTCTACCTCAGGTGAGCAAAACCTTGAGACTTCCTTAGATATTGTGCAACAGCTGTTGTTTACATAAATGCATAGACCCCCACACCGTGTCTTACAGGAGGCTGCTGTTTTGTCTTGCCGATTGAGTGTATAACCCGCCAGCTGTAGGTTCTTAATGTCGTCATTCAGCCACGACTTGGTGAAATATAAGATATTACAGTTTTAAAGGATATACGTGCTTTCAGTTCGGCCCATTTATTTTCCAGCGATTGAACGTTAGCTAGCAGAACGGAAGGCAAGGGCAGATTAGCCACTCGTCGCCTGATCCTCGCAAGGCGCCTTGATCTTTTGCCTCGAAATCTCAGTTTCCTTCTCCAGTGAATAAGGGGGATCGGGGCCTGGTCAGGTGTCTGCAGTATATCCCTCGCGTCCGAGTCATTGAAGAAGAACTCCTCATCCAATTTGAGGTGAATAATCCCACGTCTGATGTCCATTTTCGTCTATTTTCGGTCGTAAGAGACGGTAGCAGCAACATTATGTACAAAACAAGTTACGAACCATGTGAAAAAACAAACAAAATAGCATGATTGGTTGAGAGCTGATAAAACGGCAGTCCTACCCTCTGGCGCCATGGCCTATTGCATCATTAATGCAGCAGTATACAATACATTTTTGGACTCACCGTGTTGTGCTGTGAGCACTTCCTTCCAAAACACTCATTGTTGAATTTGCGATTTCCAACTTGTCGTGTAATGTTTATGTCCAATGGCTGAAGAGCACCGATATGTTTTATCTATAATTTCTCTTCATTATTTTTCTTCAAGGATGAAAAGGATTTGCCAGTAGATTGTCAACTTGATTCAGGATGACTGCTAGATAAGATTTTGAAAGTATGATGTTGACATGATCAGTCCAATCAAAGCTGCTGTATATATAATGTGATTTGATGTCATTTTATCTGTGGCCAATGTTCTTGAGCCTTCTTGGATGGGTACTTCTAATATCAGCAGCCAAAGGATTAGAATTTTCAAGGCCTCTCCTTACACTTCACAGTGACAGACTTTCCCCATGAGTGAGAGAACACTGAGCCAATCACGGGAAACAACACTTTGTATTTTCTGCTGGCTTGCCCCACCACCACAGAAATCACTGAAGCACCTGCATTTTTGAGCTGCCTTACTCAAGAAAACAAAAAAGAGACCATGTTTGTATGCGGCTTTATTAACTCAATGATATATATATATATATATTTTACATTGTTTGCAAACTGATATGTGACACGTATTAATGCCAAAATAACATGCAAAACGGGTAAACCCCCCCCCCAAAAAAAGAGTTGTTTATTTATTTATTTGTTCAAAAGGTGGGGCTCATTCTTGACACACACAAGAAACTGTTGAGCGTGAAAAACCCAGCAGCGATGCAGTTCTTGACACACTCAAACTAGTGCACCTGGCACCTACTACCATAACCCATTCAAAGGCATTTTAATATTTTGTCTTGACCATTCACCCTTTGAATGGCACACCTTTACAATCCATGTCTCAGGGCTTAACAATCCTTCTTTAACCTGTCTCCTCCCCTTTATCTACACTGATTGAAGTGGATTTAACAGGTGACATCAGTAAGTGATCATAGCATTCACCTGGATTCACCTGGCCGGTCTTTGTCATGGAAAGAGCAGGTGTTCTTAATGTGTTGTACACTCAGTGTATACCAAACACTTTTAATTAAGGAAGTGCTCTTTAAGATTTCACATGAGATATATCAATGTTATTCCATGTTGTCCAAATTTGTTGATGTTGAAAAAGGTGAAGGTTGAAAAAGGTGTTTTCTGTGAAAAAGGTGAAAATCTCCAGCAATTGTTCTATGAATGTAGATCTCTGATAGATTTTTGGGAAAACCTTGCGGAGTACTTATTTAGCTTTTTGAACACCATATTTTTGACATGAAGGATATTGTATGTTAATATTGCAATGATGACAAACCATTGAAATTATTCAGCATTTGTTTTATTCTTCCAGAAATCTATACCAAAATTACAAATAATTCTGATCAAATTTAATCATCAAGTTAAGACATTATCCCTAGTTAATAATAAAAATGACATCTTCTTGAATCATAATGAGATTTTTTTCTGAGTGAATACATTTTCACCGTTTTTTACTACTTGTTTCACCTGTGTGTTTTGTTTTGTAGTAGAAGTGTTTGATGTAGTGATGTAAATAGTTGATTGCTGATCATTTGTATAATGAACATGTGTTCCTGATATTTGTAAATTGTATTTAGAATAATTACAAACAAACAATCCTACAACAACAAGTTACACTGTCATCATCGGATTTTCTTTCATTTAACTAGGCAAAAATATTATTTACAATCACGGCCTACACCAGCCAAACCCTGACCCGGCCGGACAACGCTGGGCCAATTGTGCGCCGCCCTATGGGACTCCCAATCACTGCTGGTTGTGATACAGCACCTTTCAGAGCCTTAAGACGTCTGCGCCACTCGGGAGCCCAGTTGGATTGCAGAGAAGTGTCTGTTAACGTTGATGTTAGGATCCTGTGCGTATGCTAGATGACCTTGGTTTGGTATGATTAAACGATACATATTTTAAGAAAGGATTTAAAAAATAAACAAACAGACTGTATTCAACCTTAACGGATCCCCAACCTAGACCATCGTTTTTGTCGTCCTCTGCAGGCCACAAACCACACAGTTTCACATTCAGTAGATCAATTAGAAAGAAACCTATTTATTATAGAAATTAATTCCCTCAAAATAATGTTTAAATTAAAGTACAATATTTAAATTAAAACGTATTAACCAGCCAAACTCATTTTTGGACGTCACAGCATTGCGACGGAATGGACTCATCTCTGACTCATTCTGATGACGTACTTCACAGTCCAGTAAGTTGACAGCTCAACAACGTGTTTCCACAATGCAAAAAAATCAACAAAATAACCACGTTTCACGTGTTTGTTGACATTTGTATTGTAGTCATACATGAGCTGAATGCAGAGCCTTTGAACTGAACGTATTCTATAGATTTTAGTCCGTGGTTTCCCAATCAAAATGTCGTTCCTTATGGATTCAGTAATCATGTTCACCTCACAGGTAAGAATTGCTAGCTAACGTTAGCTGTTCTTGGGTGGCTGTTCTTCTCGCTAGCTAACAGTTACTGTAACCTTACAAACAACTGCTAGCTACTATAACACCACTTTTGGCTCCCTTTGCTTAGCCAGCTAGAATGTTTGCACATACACTGTCTTTGGCAAATTTACTAACGTGAAAATCTTTCAACTTCCCAGGTGCTCTTCTTTGGCTTTGGGTGGCTGTTCTTCATGCGGCAGCTGTTCAAAGACTATGAGGTATGTTATTTAATTACTACACAAGTACTGTTATATTAGTTATGATTTGGTAGACATTAATCTACATGCCTTGTCTTTATTTTTGTAGCTAGGTGTCATTATGTTTCTGGACCGTTTTTGTTTAAACATTTGGGAGAACCATTATGAAACAGAAACAGACAGATCCATCAGCATGGGTGTTTACACAGCAGTGATCTACAGAGACTGATCTAACCCTGTGGTCATGTTTCGGTTAACAGGTACGGCAGTATGTGGTCCAAGTGGTGTTCTCCATCACTTTTGCCTTCTCCTGCACCATGTTTGAGCTCATCATCTTTGAGATACTGGGTGCATTAGAAACTAGGTAAGTACAATGGTTTAATTCATTCCTTACGTTACCACGTTCATTCAGTATGATACTTTTCTCTCCATTAACCAGCTAACATAGGCTAGCCGATGTCTCATAGATGTCCTTGTGTCCGTGTCCCTCAGTTCCAGGTATTTCCACTGGAAGTTCAACCTGTATGTGATTCTACTGGTTCTAATCTTCGTGGTGCCATTTTATATCGGCTACTTTGTCGTCAGCAACATCCGCCTTTGTGAGTGACATTTTATCCATGTTATTCCACCTGTAGCATAATTCCAGTGATCCTTCTGTGTTTGATGCTGCAGAGTATATGATGGGTGCTGTCTTGCTGGGAATTCTCACACGCAGTCTCTGAAGTGTGTGTTTGTGTTCAGTGCAGAGACAGAAGCTGCTCTTTGCCTGTGTCGTCTGGTTTACCTTCATGTATTTCTTTTGGAAGTTGGGGGACCCTTTCCCCATCCTCAGTCCCAAACATGGTGAGTGCCTACCCTGCCCCCTCTCCCTATTCTCACTGCTGTGTTTAAGGCCCTATTCCAAACAACCCGTAGCCACTAATCATAGTCACCTCTTGTAGATCTGAAAGTGTGGCAGGTAGCCTAGTGGTTACAGTATTGAGTCAGTAACTGAAAGGTCGCTAGTTCGATTCCCGTGCTGACAAGGTGAAAAATCTGTTGATGTGCCCTTGAGTAACCCTAATTGTTCCAGGGTCGCTGTTGTTAATGGCAGACACTTGCTGTGACCACACTGAGGGTGTCTCAGGGAGAGTGGGATATGCAAAAAACACATGCATATTAATATACACTTATACATGTGTGAAATAGGACATATATAAGCACCAAATTATTATAAGGATTGTAACAGTGATTGTACATAATGTTGCATTCTATACCTGTTTCTGTACCTCAGGTATCCTGTCCATCGAGCAGTTGATCAGTCGTGTTGGGGTCATAGGGGTCACGCTGATGGCTCTATTGTCTGGCTTTGGTGCTGTCAACTGCCCTTACACCTACATGTCCTACTTCCTACGGTTAGTTCACTAAGTCTGTATAGACCAAAACAGCATTAAACAACTATATTACCTACAATCCCATTCTCTAACTCCCCATAGACGCCTACTACTCTACTCCTCACATACTCTACTCGTCACAACTAAATAACCTACACTCTCATTCCACACTATCCTTACTACCCCCAATACCTGTATACCTATGTGATGCATCTTTATCTACAGGAATGTGACAGAGAGTGATATTCTTGCCTTGGAGAGGAGACTTCTTCAGACCATGGACATGATCGTCAGCAAAAAGAAACGGTGAGGGAGAGAGATAGGGGAATATATTTCTATAGAGAGAGCATAGAGACCCTCACCTTTTTCTGATAATCAAATCATTCTAAGGCTCTAGTTTTCTGTTGTCCTGTGCCAGTGTTTGGTGTCATGCGTTTTCTGTTTTGTCTGTGCAGCATTGCCATGACACGGAGGCAGATGTACCAGCGAGGGGAAGACCAGAACAAACAGACGGGATTCTGGGGCATGATCAAGAGTGTCACCTCCTCACCACCAGGCAGCGAGAGTATCCTTCACACATCATAATGGGAAGTGTGTGTGTTTTTGTTGTGTGTCTGTGTACGGTTCCTTGACCCCCCTCTACAGATTTGTCTCTGATCCAGCAGGAAGTGGATGCTCTGGAGGAGCTGAGTCGCCAGCTCTTCCTGGAGACAGTGGACCTGCAGGCCACCAAGGTAACGCATGTGCGCGTTCGCATAACGGGAGCGTGACCACCGGTCGAGTTGAACCCTGATAAAAACCCTCTTTACTATTGAGGAGCAGACTGTATATCATTCAAACACACATCTTTATTTGAACTATATCTAAATGCCCCAAAGGTAAAAGTTGTTTTAAAAATCCCTTTGGAGTGTTCTGTGGTCCCCCAGCGGCAGGCACGCATTGAGGGCTCCAGTCCAGTTCCAGATGCAGCAGGCCTCTCCTGGGTCGTGTTGTACTGAGTGAAAGACAAAGATTCTGTCAGCAAATGGCACTGTTGCGCTAAGGTGCCATAGGCCAAATACACAACTCCACAATAAACCAAAATAGTAACTAACTAAAGGAATACAGTAATATCAAAGCAAAAACAAATGATAATGGAAAATAGTAAATCAATTCACACAAGGTAATGTAAATAAAAAATAAATGGAGAGGCAAGGGATTGTAGCTCAGGTAACGTTATCGGATGTCCTTTCAAGGACAATGTCTGTTCACAAATAGTCTTTGGATCAGTGGGGGGACACTACTAGCCAGTGGGGGGACACTAGTGATTTTAAATCATTCAGATGTGAGCTGGTAGTGTTCAGTCAGAAAATATGCTATAATCCACAATGTTTTGCAATCCAATGGTTATGTGGAATTCGAGGGTTGACCATGGCTGCGGCTGAAATGAGAGAGGCGAAAGATATCTAACTTCCAAATCAAATGTTATTGTTTAGCAGATGTTAATGCGAGTGTAGTGAAATGCTTGTGCTTCTAGTTCCGACCATGCAGTAATATCTAACAAGTAATCTAACAATTTCACAACATTTACCTTTTACACACAAGTGTAAAGGAATGAATAAGAATATGTACATATAAATATATGGATGAGCGATGGCCGAACGGCATAGGCAAGATGCAGTAGATGGTATAGAGTACAGAATATACATATGAGATGAGTAATGTAGGGTATTTAAACATTATATAATGTGGTGTTGTTTTAAAGTGACTAGTGATACATTTATTACATCCAATTTTGAATTATTAAAGTGGCTAGAGATTTGAGTCAGTATGTTGGCAGCAGCCACTCAATGTTAGTGATGGCTGTTTAACAGTCTGATGGCCTTGAGATAGAAGCTGTTTTTCAGTCTCTTGGTCCCTGCTTTGATGCACCTGTACTGACCTCGCCTTCTGGATGATAGCGGGGTGAACAGGCAGTGGCTCGGGTGGTTGTTGTCCTTGATGATCTTTTTGGCCTTCCTGTGACATCGGGTGGTGTAGGTGTCCTAGAGGGCAGGTAGTTTTCCTCCGGTGATGCGTTATGCAGACCTCACTACCCTCTGGAGAGCCTTACGGTTGTGGGCGGAGCAGTTGCCGTACCAGGCGGTGATACAGCCCGACAGGATGCTCTCGATTGTGCATCTGTAAAAGTTTTTGAGTGTTTTTGGTGACACGCCAAATTTCTTCAGCCTCCTGAGGTTGAAGAGGCGCTGTTGCGCCTTCTTCACAATGCTGTGTGTGTGGACCATTTCAGTTTGTCCGTGATGTTTACGCCGAGGAACTTAAAACTTTCCACCTTCTCCACTACTGTCCCGTCGATGTGGATAGGGGGGTGCTCCTTCTGCTGTTTCCTGAAGTCCACGATCATCTCCTTTGTTTTGTTGACGTTGAGTGTGAGGTTATTTTCCTGACACCACACTCCGATGGCCCTCATCTCCTCCCTGTAGGCCGTCTTGTTGTTGTTGGTAATCAAGCCTGCCACTGTAGTGCCGTCTGTAAACTTGATGATTGAGTTGGAGGCGTGCATGGCCACGCAGTCATGGGTGAACAGGGAGTACAGGAGAGGGATGAGAACGCACCCTTGTGGGCCCCAGTGTTGAGGATCAGCGGGGTGGAGATGTTGTTTCCTACCCTCACCACCTGGGGGCGGCCCGTCAGGAAGTCCAGGATCCAGTTGCACAGGGCTGGGTCGAGACCCAGGGTCTTGAGCTTAATGACGAGTTTGGAGGGTACTATGGTGTTAAATGCTGAGCTGTGGTCAGTGAACAGCATTCTTACATAAATATTCCTCTTGTCCAGATGGGTTAGGGCAGTGTGCAGTGTGGTTGCGATTGCGTCGTCTGTGGACCTATTGGAGTGGGTCTAGGGTGTCAGGTAGGGTGGAGGTGATATGATCCTTGACTAGTCTCTTAGGGAAGGGTGAATGTGTTTCAGCCTCCCAGTACCCCAAAAGGCCTCCTCTCTGGTTCAATCTGGTTTGCAGTAGTTTGTTGCGTTAAGGTCCGTCTTTTGTGTGCGGGGCTCATGGTCTTCAAGTCAGGTCCACGCAGCTAGAAATTCAGTCCACTGGTGCTCCTCCATTAATGAGAGCGTAGCACGCAAACCTGTACAGAATGTCGGCAGGCAGCGCTATCAGGAGAACTGTTGGAGATGAGATATGGAGAGGTACTTAGCTTTGAGGAAGGATGAAGTGTTCTCTCGCCCAATTTCCCAAAAGGCCTCCTCTCTGTCCCTCCCGCTCGCCGGCAGCCGTCAATTCGGTTCGCAAAGGCTCTTTGCCGTCGGGTCCACACAGCTACAGGTTCAATCCACAGATACATTGGCATTAATGAGTGCGTAGTACGCAACACAGCAGAGAATGTCGACATACGGCCCTATCAGGCATTATGTTGTAGTCGGATATGTAGAGGTACTTAGCTTTGGGAAGGGACTTTTCTCGGTCTGGTCCAGGTCCGCTCCAGCTACCACATGTCGTCATCAGTTGCCTCGGCTCTGGCTCTGCAAGCGCTCTGCTCCCAGCTCACATCGACCCACACTGCTTCTGACCCGCACCTTAAATAAAGAACAGGTGCCAGCAACTCACCGGTCCCAATTTAGTGAAGCTTTAATTACTTATTCTCGTGATCAAAAGGGGGAAGTTTTACAAGGGGCAAAAGAGGTGTGCGTCTATATATGTCTGGGTAAAACACGTACCAGGTGAATAAGGTTCTGGCTTGGGCATATAATGCAATGTAAGAGGGCAGCTTCTAGTCAGATACATAGTCACCCATGTGACATACACTTAAGATAGTTAACTTACTACTACTACAAATAATAATAATACAAAGTTAATAAATAGTAATTCAACACTTCATTCGGGGCTCAGAGATTCTCAGGAAGCCCATCACTGCAGCCAACTCAAACACCCCCGGAATGGCTTCCAGTTTCTCAATGTCTTCATCAGAAAAGAGCGGCCACTCCTCGCCAGAGCTCAATCTGGGCTGGTAGGCCTTCGTCACTCCCCTGTAAAACTCAACTTTGCGCCTCAGCTCCATGTGCTTGTGGAATAGACGTTGTTTCTCCTGCTCAGGCAGGTGCTGATTGTGGTAGCGGAAGCTGGCCATTTGTAGGGACTGGGACTTCCAGTACCACTCACAGTTGTATATCTCTGAGAGACTTGGGAGGACCTGACCTAAATTCACACATAAAACCAGATCTATGGTTATGTACCTAAATGCATTCTAATTATAATGAGAGATACACCAAAATAAGCAATGAACCAAATCCTGCTAAGAACACAATATTTCTTACCATTGTTGATGTAGTCTGATGGTCTTGCAGGAAGATACGGCTGTCCTGGTGCCGTCCATGGTACAGACTGGTTATTGAAGGTCATTTCTGAATAATGGATAATCTTGGAAAGCAGAAACAGTCTTGGGGTTGTTGTCACCAAAGAGTCCCAAGTGATCGACTTCCAAATCAAATGAAAACAAAGGTGCCTAACAACCAAACATTCTAAACTGAAACATTCTATTAGAGTAAACAGTATTTATTTCCAAAGCATACTCTATTTTCTGTATTACCATATTCTAAATATGAATTCTGAGTGTGAATAAACAGGTGTAATGTTATTCACTCAGTGGGGATATCATGATACATTATTTGTATTTTTTCCCCCCAATATTATGTTCTTTGTCACACAGAGACATGCACGCTTGCCTTGCACACACACCGGCATATACACACACACACACACACACACACACACACACACACACACACACACACACACACACACACACACACACACAGTCCATGTATAGTATGTAGTGGACTAAGGCTATTGTAATGTACGTTTGGTTTTTAGTAATAAGGTGTCTTTGTGCCTCTGTTCTCCGTGCATGTAGGAGCGGATAGAGTACTCCAAGACATTCCAGGGGAAATACTTTAACTTCTTAGGTTACTTCTTCTCCATTTACTGTGTGTGGAAAATCTTCATGGTGAGTCACACACTTACAAGACAGCCTGACTGAGAACTAGACTCATCTTGCCCAACTTGGTTTTGCTTAGACTGCTTGAAAGCCTGAAAAACAGCTGTGTCTGTCAGTTTAGAGAATATCCAGTGTGGCTTTTGATATCTTTTTAATTAAATGTAATTCAAAACAATTAGGCTTTTTCTACCCATATAGCTTTGGGTTTATACTTCCTGTACTGTCAGTGTGTTATCATATCCACATCAGGCCCCAGAGCTACAGTTGAAGTCGAAAGTTTACAGTTGTGGCCAAAAGTTTTGAGAATGACACAAATATTAATTTTCACAAAGTCTGCGGCCTCAGTTTGTATGATGGCAATTTGCATTTACTCCAGAATGTTATGAAGAGTGTTCAGATGAATTGCAATTAATTGCAAAGTCTCTCTTTGCCATGCAAATGAACTGAATCCCCCAAAAAACATTTCCACTGCATTTCAGCCCTGCCACAAAAGGACCAGCTGACATCATGTCAGTGATTCTCTCGTTAACACAGGTGTGAGTGTTGACAAGGCTGGAGATCACTCTGTCATGCTGATTGAGTTCGAATAACAGACTGGAAGCTTCAAATAGAGGGTGGTGCTTGGAATCATTGTTCTTCCTCTGTCAACCATGGTTGCCTGCAAGGAAACATGTGCCGTCATTATTGCTTTGCACAAAAAGGGCTTCACAGGCAAGGATATTGCTGCCAGTAAGATTGCACCTAAATCAACCATTTATCGGATCATCAAGAACTTCAAGGAGAGCGGTTCAATTGTTGTGAAGAAGGCTTCAGGGCGCCCAAGAAAGTCCAGCAAGCGCCAGGACTGTCTCCTAAAGTTAATTCAGCTGCGGGATCGGGGCACCACCAGTACAGAGCTTGCTCAGGAATGGCAGCAGGCAGGTGTGAGTGCATCTGTATGCACAGTGAGGCGAAGACTTTTGGAGGATGGCCTGGTGTCAAGAAGGGCAGCAAAGAAGCCACTTCTCTCCAGGAAAAACATCAGGGACAGACTGATATTTTGCAAAAGGTACAGGGATTGGACTGCTGAGGACTGGGGTAAAGTCATTTTCTCTGATGAATCCCCTTTCCGATTGTTTGGGGCATCCGGAAAAAAGCTTGTCCGGAGAAGACAAGGTGAGCGCTACCGTCAGTCCTGTGTCATGCCAACAGTAAAGCATCCTGAGACCATTCATGTGTGGGGCTGCTTCTCAGCCAAGGGAGTGGGCTCACTCACAATTTTGCCTAAGAACACAGCCATGAATAAAGAATGGTACCAACACATCCTCCGAGAGCAACTTCTCCCAACCATCCAGGAACAGTTTGGTGACGAACAATGCCTTTTCCAGCATAATGGAGCACCTTGCCATAAGGAAAAAGTGATAACTAAGTGTCTCGTGGAACAAAACATCAATATTTTGGGTCCATGGCCAGGAAACTCCCCAGACCTTAATCCCATTGAGAACTTGTGGTCAATCCTCAAGAGGCGGGTGGACAAACAAAACCCCACAAATTCTGACAAACTCCAATCATTGATTATGCAAGAATGGGCTGCCATCAGTCAGGATGTGGCCCAGAAGTTAATTGACAACATGCCAGGGCAGATTGCAGAGGTCTTGAAAAAGAAGGGTCAACACTGCAAATATTGACTCTTTGCATCAACTTCATGTAATTGTCAAATAAAGCCTTTGACACTTATGAAATGCTTGTAATTATACTTCAGTGTTCCATAGTAACATCTGACAAAAATATGTTTGTGTCATTCTCAAAACTTTTGGCCATGACTGTACATACACTTAGGTTGGAGTCATTAAAACCTGTTTTTCAACCACTCCACAAATTTCTTGTTAACAAACTATAGTTTTGGCAAGTCTGTTAGGACATCTACTTTGTGCATGACACCAGTAATTTTTCCAACAATTGTTTACAGACAGATTATTTCACTTATAGTTCACTGTATCACAATTCCAGTGGGTCAGAAGTTTACATACACTAAGTTGTCTGTGCCTTTTAAACAGCTTGGAAAATTCTAGAAAATTATGTCATGGCTTTAGAAGCTTCTGTTAGGCTAATTGACATCATTTAAGTCAATTGGAGGTGTACCTGTCGATGTATTTCAAGGCCTACCTTCAAACTCAGTGCCTCCTTGCTTGACATCATGCTTGACATCATGGGAAAATCAAAAGAAATCAGCCAAAAAATTGTAGACCTCCACAAGTCTGGTTCATCCTTGGGAGCAATTTCCAAACACCTGAAGGTACCACGTTCATCTGTACAAACAATATTACGCAAGTATAAACACAATGGGACCACACAGCTGTCATACCGCTCCGGAAGGTGGCGTGTTCTGTCTCCTAGAAATGAATGTACTTTGGTGCGAAAAGTGCAAATCAATCCCAGAACAACAGCAAAGGAACGTGTGAAGATGCTGGAGGAAACAGGTACAA
Organism: Salvelinus namaycush; assembly: GCF_016432855.1. Taxonomy (NCBI): domain Eukaryota; kingdom Metazoa; phylum Chordata; class Actinopteri; order Salmoniformes; family Salmonidae; genus Salvelinus; species Salvelinus namaycush. Next base: position 32,958,658 of record NC_052319.1, read on the forward strand.
AAGTATCTATATCCACAGTAAAACGAGTTCTGTGTCGACATAACCGGAAAGGCCGCTCAGCAAGGAAGAAGCCACTGCTCCAAATCCTCCATTAACAAAAGCCAGACTACGGTTTGCAACTACACATGGAGACAAAGATTGTACTTTTTGGAGAAATGTCCTCTAGTCTGATTAAACAAAAATAGAACTGTTTGGCCATAATGACCATCGTTATGTTTGGAGGAAAAAGGGGGATGCTTGCAAGCCGAAGAACACCATCCCAACCGTGAAGAACGGGGGTGGCAGTATCATGTTGTGGAGGTGCTTTGGTGCAGGAGGGACTGGTGCACTTCACAAAATAGATGGCATCATGAGAATGGAAAATTGTGTGGCTATATTGACGCAACATCTCAAGACATCAGTCAGGAAGTTAAAGCTTGGTCGCAAATGGGTCTTCCAAATGGACAATGACCCCAAGCATACTTCCAAAGTTGTGGCAAAATGGCTTAAGGACAACAAAGTCAAGGTATTGGAGTGGCCATCACAAAGCCCTGACCTCAATCCCATAGAAAATGTGTGTGCAGAACTGAAAAAGCGTTTGCGAGCAAGGAGGCCTAAAAACCTGACTCCGTTACACCAGCTCTGTCAGGAGGAATGGGCCAAAATTCACCCAACTTATTGTGGGAAGCTTGTGGAAGGCTACCCGAAACGTTTGACCCAAGTTAAACAATTTAAAGGCAATGCTACCAAATACTAATTGAGTGTATGTAAACTTCTGACCCACTGGGAATGTGATGAATGAAATAAAAGCTGAAATAAATTATTCTCTCTACTATTATTCTGACATTTCACATTCTTAAAATAAAGTGGTGATCCTAACTGACCTAAGACAGGGAGTTTTTACTAGGATTAAATGTCAGGAATTGTGAAAAACTGTATTTGACTAAGGTGTATGTAAACTTCTGACTTCAAATGTATATCTGTAGTAACCCTTGTTTTTTGTCCCTCTAAGGCCACCATCAACATTGTTTTCGACCGTGTAGGGAAGACTGATCCAGTGACGAGAGGGATTGAGATCACAGTTAACTACTTGGGCATTCAGTTTGATGTAGGCTTTTCCACATTCGCACGTACTCTCTCTCTCTCACTCACTCACTCACTCACTCACTCACTCACTCACTCACTCACTCACTCACTCACTCACTCACACAGTCACTCACACAGTCACTCACACAGTCACTCACACAGTCACAAAACATTTCCAGTTGTGTTAATAGCTGTCAGTTTATTAAAGTGTCCTTCTGCAGTACAGTTATTCCTGGTGACTGATTAATCTATTTCAACATTGTTTTACAGTCAGTTTAGGAAGTCCAAAAAACGTAGTTGTGTTGGCATATTCTGTTGTCGCTCTAGTGTTCCTTACATATGCTCTCCTCTGCAGGTGAAGTTCTGGTCTCAGCACATCTCCTTTATCCTGGTGGGCATCATCATCGTCACTTCTATTAGAGGCCTTCTCATCACACTCACTAAGGTAAGTCATATACAGACAGGAAGTTGTCAGTCTACATAGGCATGTGACAATGTACCCTAACCCCAATCCTGTCTCTCTGTTTCTCTATAGTTCTTCTATGCCATCTCCAGCAGCAAGTCCTCCAATGTTATAGTGCTGGTCCTGGCTCAAATTATGGTCAGTATGTCATCTCTCTCTCGCTCTCTCGCTGTGTCCCTCCCTCGCTCTCTTTCTCTCTCTGCATCTCTCTCTGTGTCTCTCTATTCAATTCAAGGGGCTTTATTGGCATGGGAAACCAGTGAAATGGATATACAAAAGTGAAATAAACAATAAAAAGTGAACAGTAAATATTACATCTCTCTCTCCCCACTCTCTCTCTCTGTGTGTCTCTCTGTGTTGCTCTCTCACTCCATGTGGTGTGCTCTCTCCCTGTGGCGCTCTCTCTCTGTCGGTCTCTCACTCTCTCTCTCTGTGTGTCTCTCTGTGTTGCTCTCTCACTCCCTGTGGTGTGCTCTCTCCCTGTGGCACTCTCTCTTTCTGTGTGTCTCTCTCTCTCTCGCTCTGTGTCTCTCTCGCTCTGTGTTCTCTCTGTGTGTCTCTCGCTCTCTGTGTGTCTCTCTCGCTCTGTGTGTCTCTCTCGCTCTGTGTGTCTCTCTCGCTCTGTGTGTCTCTCGCTCTGTGTGTCTCTCTCGCTCTGTGTGTCTCTCTCGCTCTGTGTGTCTCTCTCGCTCTGTGTGTCTCTCTCGCTCTGTGTCTCTCTCGCTCTGTGTCTCTCTCGCTCTATGTTCTCTGTATCTCCCTCGCTCTGTGTCTCTCTCGCTCTGTGTGTCTCTCGCTCTGTGTCTCTCGCTCTGTGTGTCTCGCTCTGTGTGTCTCGCTCTGTGTGTCTCTCGCTCTGTGTGTCTCTCGCTCTGTGTGTCTCTCGCTCTGTGTGTCTCTCGCTCTGTGTGTCACTCGCTCTGTGTGTCTCTCGCTCTGTGTGTCACTCGCTCTGTGTGTCTCTCGCTCTGTGTGTCTCTCGCTCTGTGTGTCTCTCGCTCTGTGTGTCTCTCGCTCTGTGTGTCTCTCGCTCTGTGTCTCTCTCGCTCTGTGTCTCTCTCGCTCTGTGTCTCTCTCGCTCTGTGTCTCTCTCGCTCTGTGTCTCTCGCTCTCTCTCTGTGTTTCTCTCTCTGTGTCTCTCGCTCTGTCTCTCTCTGTGTCCTTCTGCGTCTTTCTCTCTCTCTCTCTGCGTCTCTCAATTCAATTCAAGGGGCTTTAGTGGCATGGGAAACAATGGATAAACAAATGTTAAATAAACAGTGAACAGTAAATATTATGTCTCTCTCTCTCTCTCTCTGTGTCTCTCAGGGGATGTACTTTGTCTCGTCGGTTCTCCTCATGAGGATGAGCATGCCTCTGGAGTATCGCTCCATCGTGACCGAAGTGCTGGGAGAGCTGCAGTTCAACTTCTACCATCGATGGTTCGACGTCATCTTCCTCGTCAGCGCCCTCTCCAGCATCCTCTTCCTCTACCTCGCCCACAAACAGGCACCCGAGAAGCACATGACACCCTAGCACATGACACCCTGACCCCAGTCTGAACTTGACCCTTAGGTTACCTTTTCCAACCTTTCCCTGGAGGCTTTGATTCTCTTGGATTTTTTTAAGAGAAGATGAAAATCCATCTCTTCTGTGTGTGGTGGAGAGAAGCGCCTGACTTCCTGAATCTGGGATGGCCGACGTGTGGTCATGTGGACCGTTGGTGTCAGGGAGAGTCAATGGAGATTGGAGTCATGGAAGACTGGATTTTGTGTAATGTTGGGTTGAACGTGGGTGTAATGACTCATATAATGTAACTACAGTACTTGAAATCAGGACTTAATTGTTCTTTGCAAAAATGAAAATGGGATATTTTACGATGATGACGATGATGATATTTCATTGTGCTGTTGCCCCGTTGGACAGAGGTTCTGTCTATCCTTAAATCAATCTGAGCAGAGCAGAACTGTCTAGTATACAGCACAGACCAGCTTCACTGCAACAGTAGCTTGTTTTGTGAACGGGGTTGTAAATATGTGTTACACTCTATTTTTGACAAACAGAATAATCATTTTAAATGTAACACGTCTACCAGTATCCCCAAATGTCCATGATGCTATTGGTTAGCGTATTTCATGATGTCCAGCCTGTACATGCCATGTACCTGGGGTGGCGTGCATATCTACTGTATTTATTCTACCAAGACAGATGGGAAGGCTTCAGAATAAACCAATTTATGTGGTCATTAATGAGTTAGTTATCCATTACTCTGTTCCCTTTTATTTTAATCAGTAAGTACTGCAATGCTCCTATAAATGCCTCCCGGGTGGCGCAGTGGTCAAGGGCACTGCATCGCAGTGCTAGCTGCGCCACCAGAGTCTCTGGGTTCGCGCCCAGGCTCTGTCGCAGCCGGCCGCAACCGGGAGGTCCGTGGGGCGACGCACAATTGGCATAGCGTCGTCCGGGTTAGGGAGGGTTTGGCCGGTAGGGATATCCTTGTCTCAGTATGTAAAATGTAATAAAATGTATGCACTCTACTGTAAGTCGCTCTGGATAAGAGCGTCTGCTAAATGACTAAAATGTAAATGTAAATAAATACACCACTTATAAACAGGCATCTGGTCCAGGATCATTTATTCTCGTTGTGAGAGCAGTATTTGACATCAGAGCAGAAAGACAATGGCTCTTGGGGTACGCTAAAACAAATTAAATGTATTTGATCATTTTAATGATATTTAAAAGACAGCATTATTATTAAGGTGTAGTACAGTAGGCCTCTCACAATGGTTACTGTTCCAGTTAAACACATTGAACTGGCATTACTAGTGTTCTCGGTCTACATTGCAGGTGTTCGTAATGAGATTATACTGATCCATACGCTGGTTGGATAACAGTGCTATCTAACTGATCAATACAGTTATACATTAATGGCTATTTATTGCTATTTTCAACTGATTTGCATTGATAAGTGTGATCAGAGTTCTTGAGCAGAGATACCTGCATTATCCAGCATGGTGCAAATGTTGATGGGAGACAGAAAAAGTCTTAACAGGAAATTATTTCTCATTGGTGACTTCTCAGAGTCTCTCATCAACGCTTGAGCAAGATGATGCTGCTGATGACACAGATGGAGTCTATGAGAGAGAAAGAGAGTCATATATTTTTCTGTAATAGAACTGTGGGGAAATACAATTGCTACAAACTTGCTTTTAACTACTTTGGCTTGCCTGGATAATTTGGATCTAGTTTAGAAGCTACCAAGGCACTCAAGGAACACATTTCTGTTAGGTCACTCACCCTCTCTCGTGCCTGGTGCGGCGTGGTGTCTGGCTCAGCAGCCTCCTCCTCTTCCTCCTCTTGGACCTCCTCCAGAGTGGCTGGGGTGTCTATCTGGGCTGGTGTGTGGCTCCGTGCTAGAGACGGGGACGGGACTGGGGATGGGGACCTGGCTTGGGACGAGGGGACGAAGAGCTGAGGAGTGATGGCCACCTCTTTGGCTTTGAAGTGGTTGTTGGCCTGCTTCCCGGCAACTAGGAGTACCAGCAAGCTGCCACTCTTACGGATCAACCCCACCACTTGCTCGTGACTGCTCTGCTCCACATTCACACCGTCCACCTCCACCACCATGTCTTCGTCCTCTAGACCAGCCCTGTCCGCGGCTCCACCCTTCACCACCTTACAGAGAAGACATCAAGGGGTGAGCTGAGTTGTGAATGGTTTGGAACGTAAACAACAGTTGACAGTTGCTGAATGACAGGAGTGTTTCAGAGGTACGCAATTGAGGCTAGCATGTGCTTTGCCTCTTGATCTTCCCCATAGTAGTTAATGTATTTGGGATGCATTCTCTTGTCTGTTAGGCTACCTGTTGGATATACAGTGCTAGTCAAAATTTTGGACACACCTACTCATTCAAGGGTTTTTCTTTATTTTTACTATTTTCTACATTGTAGAATAATAGTGAAGACATTAAAACTATGAAATAACACATATGGAATCATGTAGTAACCAAGAATGTGTTAAACAAATCAAAATATATTTTAGATTCTTCAAAGCAGCCACCCTTTGCCTTGATGACAGCTTTGCACACTGTTGGCAACCAGCTTCACCTGGAATGCTTTTCCAACAGTCTTGAAGGAGTTCCCACATATGCTGAGCACTTATTGGCTGCTTTTCCTTCACTCTGTGGTCCCACTCATCCCAAACCATCTCAATTGGGTTGAGGTCGGGTGATTGTAGAGGTCAGGACATCTGATGCAGCACTTCAGCACTCTCCTTCTTGGTCAAATAGCCCTTACACAGCCTGGATGTGTGTTGGGTCATTGTCCTGTTGAAAAAAAAATTATAGTCCCACTAAGCGCAAACCAGATGGGATGGCATATCACTGAAGAATTCTATGGTAGCCATGCTGGTTAAGTGTGCCTTGAATTCTAAATAAAAATCACTGACAGTGTCACCAGCAAAGCACCCCCCCCCCCCCCCCCCACTATCACACCTCCTCCTCCATGCTTCACGGTGGGAACCACACATGCAGAGATCATCCGTTCACGTACTCTGCGTCTCACAAAGACTGATCAGACCAAAGGACAGATTTACACCGGTCTAATGTCCATTACTCATGTGTCTTGGCCCAAGCAAGTCTCTTCTTGTTATTGGTGTCCTTTAGTAGTGTCTTGAATCACACAGTCTCCTCTGAACAGTTGATGTTGAGATGTGTCTGTTACTTGAACTCATTGAAGCATTTATTTGGGCTGCACTTCCTGAGGCTGGTAACTCTAATGAACGTATCCTCTGCAGCATAGGTAACTCTGGGTCTTCCTTTTCTGTGGCGGTCCTCATGAGAGTCAGTTTCATCTTAGCGCTTGAAGGTTTTTGCGACTTCATTTTCAAAGTTCTTCACATTCTGGATTGACTGACCTTCATGTCTTAAAGTAATGACAGACTGTAATTTCTCTGCTTATTTGAGCTGTTCTTTGCTATATGGACTTGGTCTTTTACCAAATAGGGTTGTTACACAGAAGATAGCCCTATCTTGTCACAACACAACTTATTGGCTGAAACGCAAGGAATTCCACAAATGTACTTTTAACAAGACACACCTGTTAATTGAAATGCATTCCAGGTGATTACCTCCATGAAGCTGGTTGAGAGAATGCCAAGAGTGCAAAGATGTCAGCAAGGCAAAGGGTGGCTACATTGTTTTTATTTGTTTAACACATTTTTGGTTGCTACATGATTCTGTGTTATTTCATAGTTTTGATGTCTTCACTGTTATTCTACAAACTTTGGACTGGTACTGTAGGTAGGTGCTCTGTTCATTGTACTTACCTCTTTGATATACTGGCCAAAGACTCCCTGTATACCGTTGAGGTGGAAGCCGTACCCGGCGGAGGTCTTCTCCATCTTGCACAGCTTGAGGAGGTCTGTGGTAACAGGGGCTGGGGCTGGGGCCGGGGCCGGCACGCACTCTGGGTAGCTGGGTGGAGGGGTTGCTGGAAGGAGGGATTCCATAATCTCTTCCAAGTAGAACAGAGGAGAAACGCCTCCCTGTGGAAGATCACAATTAATCTCAGACCTATATCTCAATCCACAAAGTAGTCTTCTTTACTGCACTTCTGTTTCTGGACAGTTCCTGAGCCTGTATACACTATGAAATGACTGCCCCTTAGCCTTGATGTTTTTCAACTTTAGAAGGCTTTTTAAATGGTCTTTAAAGTGCATAACGGCATTTGGCAATAGTAAATTAATCAGCCAACATGACTATAAGTGAACAGCTTCCAAGCAATACTACTGATAAATAGCTAACAATTTAGCTACATAGACTCTGAGTTTACCTTGTATCTTTATTGAACTTTTATTTCAATCTTTGCACTGTCTCTATGCACACTCACAGGGCTCTACACACACACACACACACACACACACACAAACACAAACACACTCCAAGAAAGGCATTTCACTGTACTTGTGGATGTGACATTAAAACCTGAACTTGATATATATATATATATCTTAAATGACTGGGTTTTCACGAGTTTGATGACATAATTGTGAAGCATTTTCAAAAGATTAGTGGATGTGATCTGGAAGTAAAGCGTAAAGGGTGGTAACTTTCACAGGGTGTTCAAACAGTTTCTCAGCGTTGTAGTGCTCATCAGTATCAGCTACAGCTTCATTATAATCCAAAAGGAAAAGCTGATCCTAGATCAGATGTGTAGACCAATGTGCTTGAGCCAACTCCTATGACTGTTGTTTCATAAATTTATTTCCTAAATCCAACCAGAAAGATTGATCCCAGAACCCTCACCATCTTGTAGAGCGTGTCAGTGTCTTCATCGACCACCAGGAGGCAGCACTTGTTGCCACACTGCCTGATCCTGTCCACCACCTGCTCATGGCTGCAGCCATCCACTTCCACACCCTCCACGGCAACCAGCCTGTCCATCTCCTTTAATCCCGCCCTCTCGGCTGGGCTACCCCTGTCAATGTCCCTGATGAAGTGGCCTGCAGGTAGGATGATATTAAGATGGTGTTATTGCATAAAATTATGCAGACAGATGGCTATTGTTGTTGGTGAATAGTTTAATAGTGATGATCCTATGTGGCTATTAGCAGATGTGTTGTTATAAGACATTATAAGGGGTTCATACACGCGTATGAAAAGTCATTATAACCGCATCATAATGCATTATACCTGTTTGCTTATAGTAGTGTAACCAAGTTTTTCTTTGGATACCTACTGAACATCCAAATTCACACACCATACAAACACACAGACCTGTCTTGTTAGGCTCAGTCCTTAGGAAGTATCCATAGCCGTCTGATCCTTTGACCAAGTCTGCGATGCGTGGCTTCAGTGGGAGGAGCTTCACGGTGGCTAGCCCCGCCCCTATCATGATGTGTTTTATCTTGTAGAACGTGTCTGTGTCCTCATCCACCAATAGGAGCATGACGCTGCTGCCTGATGCCTTGACCTGACACAGATGTCACAACGGGCTCATTCGGGCGGGTGCAAAGTTAAATAACATTTAGATCGAAATTAACAGAAGAAGAGTAAACATTCTTATCTGTCATGTAGAATAAAGACTTATGACATATCTTGCCTAAACGTAACCAATCACATTTGTTTCTGGCCTCAAGGCTGAGTTGCCCAGGGAAACCAAATGGAATTAACACTGATTTGCCAAATGATCACTGTCCTGACTCCTGTATTCTGAGTGAACAAAATGCGTTGACAGGCTGTAGAATAATATGCCAGATATTAAAGTTAAAAGTTAACCACAGAGTAGTGTAAATAAGGACTGAACCCTGACCTTTTCAACTATCTGGTCATGAGTGGCGTTCTCCGTGTTCTCCCCGTTGACCTCTATCAGGCGGTCGTTGGTCTTGACCCCTGCACTCGCGGCCACACCCCCTGGGGCCACCTCTGTCATGAACATGCCCACGTCACCTGGGACAGGAAATGGAGGAAAGAAAATGTAGTTTAAAATCACAATCCTAAATTCATTATCATTGGACATAAAGAAGTCAGGAATGTATGTGAAGGGCCCACGCCATGTGAGACGAAGATAATGTGTTCATTTGATGCTTGAGCAACAAGCAAAACTATTTAATAAGAATCCTCAGAGATTACAATAATTGCTGTTGTCAGTTTGGTTCTTCTCTCTTATCAGCAATATCACAATCAAAGAGATAACCAAAGTAATTATGTGTGTGTGTGTGCGTGCGTGCGTGTCCCACCCCTCTCATCTTTGACAGAGCGCAAAGAGAAGCCGTAGCCCCCACTGGACTTGGCCAGGTAGCAGAGTTTGGGTTTGGGCGCCCCTCCTCCCACCCCGTTCATGGCGTGCTGGGTGGGTGTGGCGGGTGGGTCAGACAGGTCCACCCCCTTAGTCTTAGCCTGCTTGTAGGATGCCACATCCAGAACGTGGAAGGTGACAGATGCACCGCTCTCCTTCACCAGGTCCACTACCTAACCCAGGACACACAGCACAGGAGAAAGAGATGGGACAAAGTATGGTATGCTGCTACAGTAGTACAGTACTTATTGCTACATGTGTTCTCTAGTAATTCCACATTTACCTAACTTAAACTGGTACCTTACCACAGGCACTTTAAAGGACTTGATAGGTGTGAACAATATAAGCAGACAAGGTTATTACCATACTATTACTATATTGCCTACACCTTTTATAATTTCAATACAGTAAAAAAAGAGGGAGGGTCTAGGGCTTATGTGGAATCGGACAACTGCTAGCCCTGTCAGTTTCCCCTCCCCCTCCTCACCCGTGAGTGGTCCATTTCGTCCACATAGGTTCCGTTGACCCGGAGGATGCGGTCTCCGTCCTTCAAACCCACCAGCGTGGCCGGGCTGCCCCTCTCCAGGTTCCTGATCAGGTGGCCATCCTCTCCTTGCTCCACCCTCAAGAAGAAGCCAAAACTTTGACCTGGCTTCTTACTCAGCACTATCACCCTCGGCCTGTACCCAGCCATGTCCTGCAACAGAGACCACAGGGTATGAATACAATACAAAACACACACACACACACACACACACACACACACACACACACACACACACACACACACACACACACACACACACACACACACACACACACACACACACACACACACACTGGTGAGCACATTCACTCTCTGTTTTTACCCTGCCATGTCTTGTAATACAGACAAGAATGTGAGAGTGCTGACACACAAACCTACCTTCTCTTCCCTACCCCCCCAAAAAATGTCTGACCCTCAAATTATCCGCTGTGTGTATCAGTGGTAAACCCCATTCTATCTAATCTTAATGTCTGAAACGTCCCCCACTGTCTTGAAGGAGTTCCCACATATGCTGAGCACTTGTTGGCTGCTTTTCCTTCACTCTGTGGTCCAACTCATCCCAAACCATCTCAATTGGGTTGAGGTCAGGTGATTGTGGAGGCCAGGTCATCTGATGCAGCACTTCAGCACTCCTTCTTGGTCAAATAGCCCTTACACAGCCTGGATGTGTGTTGTGGATCATTGTCCTGTTGAAAAACAAAATGATAGTCCCACTAAGTGCAAACCAGATGGGATGGCATATCGCTGCAGAATGCTGTGGTAGCCATGCTGGTTAAGTGTGCCTTGAATTCTAAATAAATCACAGACAGTGTCACCAGCAAAGCACCCCCACACCATCACACCTTTTCCTCCATGCTTCACGGTGGGAACCAAACATGCGGAGATTATCCGTTCACGTACTCTGTGTCTCACAAAGACACAGCGGTTGGAACCAAAAATCTCAAATTTGGACTCATCAGACCAAAGGACATGTCCATTTCTCGTGTTTCTTGGCCCAAGCAAGTCTCTTCTTATTGGTGTACTTTAGTAATGGTTTCTTTGCAGCAATTCGACCATGAAGGCCTCATTCACGCAGTTTCCTCTGAACAGTTGATGTTGAGAGGTGTCTGTTACTTGAACTCTGTGAAGCATTTATTTGGGCTGCAATTTCTGAGGTGCAGTTAATTTCCGATTGGCAACTGATTGGCTCAAACGCATTAAGAAGGAAAGAAATTACACAAATTAACTTTTAACAAGGCACACCCGTTAATTGAAATGCATTCCAGGTGACTACCTCATGAAGCTGTTTGAGAGAATGCCAGGAGTGTGCAAATCTGTCATCAAGGCAAAGGGTGGCAACTTTTTTGGTTACTACATGATTCTATATGTGTTACCTCATAGTTTTGATGTCTTCTATTATTTTACTATGTAGAAAATTGTAAAGATAAAGAAAAACCCAGGAATGAGTAAGTATGTCCAAGCTTTTGAATGGTACTGGAGCTATACCAGTGGGGGCTGGTGAGGGGAGGACGGCTCATAATAATGGCTGGAACGGAGCGAATGAAATGGCATCAGACACATGCTTGTAAAAACCATGTGTTTGATAACCATTCCACCGATTCTGCTCCAGCCATTACCACAAGCTCATCCTCCCAATTAAGGTGCCACCAACCTCCTGTGAGCTATACTGTAGCAACTCATAGGTATGTCCTGTACAGCAACGTCACCATCAGATAAATTGCAGTAAATCGGGTGTGGAGTGGAACATTTGCACAGCAGAAATCTGATTGGCGATATAACAGGGATATAAACACATATATTAAAAGACTAGATATCCCGTAGAGATAAGAGACCACATAGGTCAGTGTAGGGTTGGGCTGAATGTCATTGATTACACTGATACTTTACTGACAAGAGATCTCTAGAGAGTGTATTCTGCGAACCATTACGGTGAATCCCTAACTCGCACAAACACGCACACGCACACAGACACAGCACGATCTACACTCGTGTTTTAATAGTGTAGCAAAGTGCTGATAGCTCTAGAAGAAGGTTAACCTGCTATGCTACCTCTCCCGTGGCCATGGGTTGTTAATGGTTAACAGCAGCCAGGGCCAGCTGAAGGTGCGAAGGGCTCTTTAAACTGGAATGTGTGAATTTGACCCCCCAATAAAGATTGTCAACATGAGAATCCTTGTAATGTTTATTGTGTCTGTTATCACAGAGAGAAAGTAAGACGTGACGGACGTGTGTGTGTGTGTTAAGGTGTAGTGTAAGTCTGTGTGCTGTGTGCTGATATTTGTCTGTTCCCACATTTTGCTAATCTAGTTCTATCATTTGATCCTTGACACAGTCACTGTAGACTGCTGTTTTTAGGGAGACTGTTTCCTGGAAGTAGATGCAGTCCTATAAACTAACCCAAGATGACAATTACCAAGGAAACACCATCTACATTGAGTGGAACCATGATCCTTTCCCAAGAGATTGAATCGTCATTGTGGGGGCGCATGTCACGTACTAACCCCAAAGTCTCCTGTATCGTTATTTGGAGCCCCTCTATCCACTGCACCTGTGTCTCTGTTGTTGCTCTATGTCTCCATGTGAGTCATTTAACAGACACTCTTATCCAGAGAAACTTACAGGAGCAATTTGGGTAAAAAAGTTAGGTGAAAAATCTATCTTATTTTTCTATTTGGCTCAGGGATTTGAACCAGTGACCTTTCAGTTACTGGTCCAACGTTCTTAACCGCTACGCCACCTACAGTTGAAGTGGGAAGTTTACATGCACCTTAGCCAAATACATTTAAACTCAGTTTTTCACAATTCCTGACATTTAATCCCAGTAAGAATTCCCTGTTTTAGGTCAGTTAGGATCACCACTTTATTTTAAGAATGTGAAATGTCAGAATAACAGTAGAGAGAATGATTTATTTCAGCTTTTATTTCTTTGATCACATTCCTAGTGGGTCAGACATTTACATACACTCAATTAGTATTTGGTAGCGTTGCCTTTAATTTGTTTAACTTGGGTCAAACAATACATCCATGTCATTTTGCTACCTCATGATGCCATCTATTTTGTGTAGTGCACCAAAGCACCCCCACAACATGATGCTGCCACCCCTGTACTTTATGGTTGGGATGGTATTCTTTGGCTTGCAAGCCTTCCCCTTTTTCCTCCAAACATAACGATGGTCATTGTGGCCAAACAGTTTTATTTTTGTTTCATCAGACCAGAGGAAAGTTCTTCAAAAAGTACTATCTTTGTCCCCATGTGCAGTTGCAAACCGTAGTCTGTCTTTTTTATGGCGGTTTCGGAGCAGTGGCTTCTTCCCTGCTGTGCGGCATTTCAGGTTATGTCGACTAAAGGACTCGTTTTACTGTGGATATAGGTACTTTTGTTTCCTCCAGCATCTTCACAAGGTCCTTTGTTGTTGTTCTGGGATTGATTTGCACTTTTCACACCAAAGTACGTTTATCTCTAGGAGACAGAACGCGTCTCCTTCCTGAGCGGTATGACGGCTGTGTGGTCCCATGGTGTTTATACTTGTGTACTATTATTTGTACAGATGAACGTGGTACCTTCAGGCGTTTGGAAATTGCTCCCAAGGATGAACCAGACCTGTGGAGATCTCCAATTTTTTTTCTGAGGTCTTGGCTGATTTCTTTTGATTTTCCAATGATGTCAAGCAAAGAGGCACTGAGTTTGAAGGTAGGCCCTGAAATACATCCACAGGTACACCTCCAATTGACTCAAATAATGTCAATTAGCTTATCAGAAGCTTCTAAAGCCATGACATCATATTCTGGAATTTTCCAAGCTGTTTAAAGGCACAGTCAACTTAGTGTATGTAAACTTCTGACGCACTGGAATTGTGATACAGTGAATTATAAGTGAAATAATCTGTCTTTAAACAATTTTTGGAAAAATGACTTGTGTCATGCACAAAGTAGATGTCCTAACTGACTTGCCAAACCTATAGTTTGTTAACAAGAAATGTGTGGAGTGGTTGAAAAACGAGTTTTAATGACTCCAACCTAAGTGTCTGTAAACTTCCGACTTCAACCGTATGTCCATCCTAGTCGCAGTCTTAAACACCTGCCATTGCCCAACACCACACATAAGATAACCAGTGCATGTGATATCAAAACACTGAGCAAATAGTAGAAATGATCATGTTAACAAATATAGCATTAATTAGCAACAAAAGCTAAGTAACTAAACATAATATTTAGGTGATTCATTTGATAGACCACAACAATAGGAGAAATAGTAGAACATTCACTCACGTGCTCCTGTCCCAGTCCCAGTCCAGAGGAGGATCTTCAGTTGTGTTAGGGTGGTATCTCTATCTGTTTCTTCCCACTTTCTTGCTCTCTCTCTCGCTCTTGCTCTCTCTCTCTCATTTCATTCCTCCCAGCTCCTCTCTCTCGTTCTCCCTCTCTCTCTCTCTGAAGGACTTTGACAGGTCAAAGTTGGACCTAAAGGCTGAGTTATTTAACAGTGTCTCGTGGCAGGAGCATCTTGGGAGACACATGTCTAAACAGCCCAGTCCAGGTATCCCTTTAAAACCACCGCGTTAATCACAACCCAGTAATCTGTTTAGAATGGTCAAAGGTGACAGAGGAGGGTGGAGAAAGCTGCTGACAATGTCAAGGATCAAGGCTTGGCAACGTCACCACAACAACACAATAACAACAACAATAGCAGTAATGATGGGTTAATGGGAGCAAAGACTGGCTGACTGGGCGTATTGCCTGGATGGAAGAATTCCATGCTTTATGGTGGAAATGCGCTTATCTGTGGAATAGTCCTCCAGTATAGTATGCTTTATCTCCAAAACTAGTGTGTAATGTATATTTATATCAGCAAATCAATAAATATAACCATAGGCAATAGGCATGTCTTGATGCCTCTATAGCCAGTCTTAGATATAATGGTTGGTTGATTGATCTGTGAAGACTGTTATTCTCAGGCAGTGGAGGCTGGTGGAAGGAGCTATAGGAGAATGGGCTCTGTGTAATGGCTGGAATGGAATAAATGGAACTGTATCAAACACATAGAAACCACCGTTCCGTTCATTCTATTCCAGCCATTACAAAGAGCCCATCCTCCTATAGCTCCTCCCACCAGCCACCACTGTTGTCAGGTGAGCCAGTTTGGTAGTACTGGTCTGCTTCTTGCTCACTGACACTATAAGCCCAGACACACAGCTTGTCCGATCAACAATATCTAAACGCATCTCAACTCAGTTATCAGTTCGGCAATCAAAAATACCATCTTTTGACAATGTAGTTTTGGAGTTTAGGGTTTGAAGGACTGTTATAATTGGACATGGACCATTATGTACCTTGCAGAAGGGAATCTGGGTCCATGTAACAAAGGGAGTTTGAGAACATTTCTCATTTCAACTGATCTCTGCCACCTGCTGTCAAGGGAGGATTCAAAATGATTCCCTCAAGAGGAAAGCCATTTGTAAGACAACTGCCTCCCAGAAAAATATTTGGTTTTAGTGATACGGGATTGAAGATAATGAGACAGCGAGGATGAGAGGGAGAATAAGAGATGTGCGTTAATAGGTGTGTGTTTGTGTCGGTTAGGTCAGAGACAGAGAGTCTGATGGGCAAGAGCTGGCTGCTGGTCAGTCACGTGGTGTCTGTTGACACACACACACACACAGACTGGTGAGGAATGAGGCTCCGGACGCAGGTGTGTGTCCCTGGGGTAAACATTAGAGACCGGATGGTGATTGTGCAGCCAGAGCGAGAGAGACAAGTGACCCTCTGGCCAAGCAGGTACTCAGCAGGGGCCTGTAGCTGTGTTTGTACAGATTGATGTGAGGGGCACAGGACAGGAGACATGCAGGGCCAACAAACTGACAGTGTGTCTGAGAGAGACAGAGATCCTCTTCAGCTTGACCAAACACTACTGCCTGACTTATTTCACTATTCATAACCCTCTACGCATGTGTGTGTGTGTGGTGTGTGTGTGTGCGCACATATGTGGATACAGAGACACCAAGTCTCATCAGATTCAACCAATGGTTGAGTGTGTTTGTGTCAGAAACAGGGTCCATTTCTGCTACAAAATTGAGTCATTGTATTGGTATAAATTTAAAGTACTTCCCTCTAGTTGGACGTCTGTCTGGAGTATGGTACATGAACGTATTTATCATTTCTACACATCGCCCTCACACTATCTCAGATCAGAGATGCACTTATTCTCAACCTTTCATCGTGCTTTAATCATTCCAGCAGGTGGCGTCAATACCGTTACACCCTCTGGGTGTAATCAGCATATTTTTGTCATATCAGAGAGAGACCATGATGAATAAGACTCCTCCCAGAGAGAGACCATGATGAATAACACTCCTCCCAGAGAGAGACCATGATGAATAACACTCCTCCCAGAGAGAGACCATGATGAATAACAGTCCTCCCAGAAAGAAACCATGATGAATAACACTATTTTCAGAGAGAGAGACCATGATGAATAACATTCCTCTCAGAGAGAGACCATGATGAATAACACTTCTCCCAGAGAGAGAGACCATGATGAATAACACTCCTCCCAGAGAGAGAGAGACCATGATAAATAGCACTCCTCTGAGAGAGACCATGATGAATAACATTCCTCTCAGAGAGAGACCATGATGAATAACACTCCTCCCAGAGAGAGAGAGAGACCATGATGAATAACACTCCTCTGAGAGAGACCATGATGAATAACATTCCTCTCAGAGAGAGACCATGATGAATAACACTCCTCCCAGAGAGAGACCATGATGAATAACACTCCTCCCAGAGAGAGAGAGAGACCATGATGAATAGCACTCCTCTGAGAGACCATGATGAATAACATTCCTCTCAGAGAGAGACCATGACGAATAACACTCCTCTCAGGGAGAGAGACCATGATGAATAACTCTCCTCCCAGAGAGAGACCATGACGAATAACACTCCTCTCAGAGAGACCATGATGAATAACATTCCTCTCAGAGAGAGACCATGATGAATAACTCTCCTCCCAGAGAGAGACCATGATGAATAACTCTCCTCCCAGAGAGAAAGACCATGATGAATAACACTCCTCTCAGGGAGAGAGACCATGATGAATAACACTCCTCCCAGAGAGAGAGACCATGATGAATAACTCTCCTCCCAGAGAGAGACCATGATGAATAACTCTCCTCCCAGAGAGAGAGACCATGATGAAAAACACTCCTCTCAGGGAGAGAGAGAGAGAGAGAGACCATGACGACTAACACTCCTCCCAGAGAGAGAGACCATGATGAATAACACTCCTCCAAGAGAGAGAGAGAGAGAGAGAGAGACCATGATGACTAACACTCCTCCCAGAGAGAGAGACCATGATGAATAACACTCCTCCCAGAAAGAGAGACACCATGATGAATAACACTCCTCCCAGAGAGAGACCATGATGAATAACACTCCTCCCAGAGAGAGAGACACCATGATGAATAACACTCCTCCCAGAGAGAGAGAGAGAGAGAGAGACCATGATGAATAACACTCCTCCCAGAGAGAGAGACCATGATGAATAACACTCCTCCCAGAGAGAGAGAGACCATGATGAATAACACTCCTCTCAGAGAGAAACCATGATGAATAACACTCCTCCCAGAGAGAGAGACCATGATGAATAACACTCCTCCCAGAGAGACCATGATGAAAAACACTCCTCTCAGGGAGAGAGACCATGATGAATAACACTCCTCCCAGAGAGAGAGACCATGATGAATAACACTCCTCCCAGAGAGAGAGACCATGATGAAAAACACTCCTCTCAGGGAGAGAGACCATGATGAATAACACTCCTCTCAGGGAGAGAGACCATGATGAATAACACTCCTCCCAGAGAGAGAGAGCATGATGAAAAACACTCCTCTCAGGGAGAGAGACCATGATGAAAAACACGCCTCTCAGGGAGAGAGACCATGATGAATAACACTCCTCCCAGAGAGAGAGACCATGATGAATAACACTCCTCCCAGAGAGAGAGATAATGATGAAAAACACTCCTCTCAGAGAGAGACAATGATGAAAAACACTCTTCCCAGAGAGAGAGACCATGACGACTAACACTCCTCCCAGAGAGAGAGACACCATGATGAATAACACTGCTCCCAGAGAGAGAGAGAGAGAGAGACCATGACGACTAACACTCCTCCCAGAGAGAGAGACCATGATGAATAACACTCCTCCCAGAAAGAGAGACACCATGATGAATAACACTCCTCCCAGAGAGAGACCATGATGAATAACACTCCTCCCAGAGAGAGAGACACCATGATGAATAACACTCCTCCCAGAGAGAGAGAGAGAGAGAGACCATGATGAATAACACTCCTCCCAGAGAGAGAGAGACCATGATGAATAACACTCCTCCAAGAGAGAGAGAGACCATGATGAATAACATTCCTCTCAGAGAGAGACCATGATGAATAACACTCCTCCCAGAGAGAGACCATGATGAATAACACTCCTCCCAGAGAGAGAGAGAGACCATGATGAATAGCACTCCTCTGAGAGACCATGACGAATAACACTCCTCTCAGGGAGAGAGACCATGATGAATAACTCTCCTCCCAGAGAGAGACCATGACGAATAACACTCCTCTCAGAGAGACCATGATGAATAACATTCCTCTCAGAGAGAGACCATGATGAATAACTCTCCTCCCAGAGAGAGACCATGATGAATAACTCTCCTCCCAGAGAGAAAGACCATGATGAATAACACTCCTCTCAGGGAGAGAGACCATGATGAATAACTCTCCTCCCAGAGAGAGAGACCATGATGAATAACTCTCCTCCCAGAGAGAGACCATGATGAATAACTCTCCTCCCAGAGAGAGAGACCATGATGAAAAACACTCCTCTCAGGGAGAGAGAGAGAGAGAGAGACCATGACGACTAACACTCCTCCCAGAGAGAGAGACCATGATGAATAACACTCCTCCAAGAGAGAGAGAGAGAGAGAGAGACCATGATGACTAACACTCCTCCCAGAGAGAGAGACCATGATGAATAACACTCCTCCCAGAAAGAGAGACACCATGATGAATAACACTCCTCCCAGAGAGAGACCATGATGAATAACACTCCTCCCAGAGAGAGAGACACCATGATGAATAACACTCCTCCCAGAGAGAGAGAGAGAGAGAGAGACCATGATGAATAACACTCCTCCCAGAGAGAGAGACCATGATGAATAACACTCCTCCCAGAGAGAGAGAGACCATGATGAATAACACTCCTCTCAGAGAGAAACCATGATGAATAACACTCCTCCCAGAGAGAGAGACCATGATGAAAAACACTCCTCTCAGGGAGAGAGACCATGATGAATAACACTCCTCCCAGAGAGAGAGACCATGATGAATAACACTCCTCCCAGAGAGAGAGACCATGATGAAAAACACTCCTCTCAGGGAGAGAGACCATGATGAATAACACTCCTCTCAGGGAGAGAGACCATGATGAATAACACTCCTCCCAGAGAGAGAGAGCATGATGAAAAACACTCCTCTCAGGGAGAGAGACCATGATGAAAAACACTCCTCTCAGGGAGAGAGACCATGATGAATAACACTCCTCCCAGAGAGAGAGACCATGATGAATAACACTCCTCCCAGAGAGAGAGATAATGATGAAAAACACTCCTCTCAGAGAGAGACAATGATGAAAAACACTCTTCCCAGAGAGAGAGACCATGACGACTAACACTCCTCCCAGAGAGAGAGACACCATGATGAATAACACTGCTCCCAGAGAGAGAGAGAGAGAGAGAGACCATGACGACTAACACTCCTCCCAGAGAGAGAGACCATGATGAATAACACTCCTCCCAGAAAGAGAGACACCATGATGAATAACACTCCTCCCAGAGAGAGACCATGATGAATAACACTCCTCCCAGAGAGAGAGACACCATGATGAATAACACTCCTCCCAGAGAGAGAGAGAGAGAGAGAGACCATGATGAATAACACTCCTCCCAGAGAGAGAGAGACCATGATGAATAACACTCCTCCAAGAGAGAGAGAGACCATGATGAATAACACTACTCTCAGAGAGACCATGATGAATTACACTCCTCTCAGAGAGACCATGATTAATAACTCTCCTCCCAGAGAGAGAGAGAGAGAGAGACCATGATGAATAGCACTCCTCTCAGAGAGAGAGAGACCATGATGAATAACTATCTCAGAGAGAGACCATGATGAATAACACTCCTCCCAGAGAGAGAGAGAGACCATGATGAATAACACTCCTCTCAGAGAGACCATGATGAATAACACTCCTCTCAGAGAGAGACCATGATGAATAACACTCCTCCCAGAGAGAGAGACCATGATGAATAACATTCCTCTCAGAGAGAGACCATGATGAATAACACTCCTCCCAGAGAGAGAGACCATGATGAATAACACTCCTCCCAGAGAGAGAGAGACCATGATGAATAACACTCCTCTCAGAGAGAAACCATGATGAATAACACTCCTCCCAGAGAGAGAGACCATGATGAATAACACTCCTCCCAGAGAGACCATGATGAAAAATACTCCTCTCAGGGAGAGAGACCATGATGAATAACACTCCTCCCAGAGAGAGAGACCATGATGAATAACACTCCTCCCAGAGAGAGAGACCATGATGAAAAACACTCCTCTCAGGGAGAGAGACCATGATGAATAACACTCCTCTCAGGGAGAGAGACCATGATGAATAACACTCCTCCCAGAGAGAGAGAGAGCATGATGAAAAACACTCCTCTCAGGGAGAGAGACCATGATGAAAAACACTCCTCTCAGGGAGAGAGACCGTGATGAATAACACTCCTCCCAGAGAGAGAGACCATGATGAATAACACTCCTCCCAGAGAGAGAGATAATGATGAAAAACACTCCTCTCAGAGAGAGACAATGATGAAAAACACTCTTCCCAGAGAGAGAGACCATGACGACTAACACTCCTCCCAGAGAGAGAGACACCATGATGAATAACACTCCTCCCAGAGAGAGAGAGAGAGAGAGAGACCATGACGACTAACACTCCTCCCAGAGAGAGAGACCATGATGAATAACACTCCTCCCAGAAAGAGAGACACCATGATGAATAACACTCCTCCCAGAGAGAGACCATGATGAATAACACTCCTCCCAGAGAGAGAGACACCATGATGAATAACACTCCTCCCAGAGAGAGAGAGAGAGAGAGACCATGATGAATAACACTCCTCCCAGAGAGAGAGAGACCATGATGAATAACACTCCTCCAAGAGAGAGAGAGACCATGATGAATAACACTACTCTCAGAGAGACCATGATGAATTACACTCCTCTCAGAGAGAGACCATGATTAATAACTCTCCTCCCAGAGAGAGAGAGAGAGAGAGACCATGATGAATAGCACTCCTCTCAGAGAGAGAGAGACCATGATGAATAACTATCTCAGAGAGAGACCATGATGAATAACACTCCTCCCAGAGAGAGAGAGAGACCATGATGAATAACACTCCTCTCAGAGAGACCATGATGAATAACACTCCTCTCAGAGAGAGACCATGATGAATAACACTCCTCCCAGAGAGAGAGAGAGAGAGAGACCATGATGAATAGCACTCCTCTCAGAGAGAGAGAGACCATGATGAATAACTATCTCAGAGAGAGACCATGATGAATAACACTCCTCCCAGAGAGAGAGAGAGACCATGACGACTAACACTCCTCCCAGAGAGAGAGACCATGATGAATAACACTCCTCCCAGAAAGAGAGACACCATGATGAATAACACTCCTCCCAGAGAGAGACCATGATGAATAACACTCCTCCCAGAGAGAGAGACACCATGATGAATAACACTCCTCCCAGAGAGAGAGAGAGAGAGAGACCATGATGAATAACACTCCTCCCAGAGAGAGAGACCATGATGAATAACACTCCTCCAAGAGAGAGAGAGACCATGATGAATAACACTACTCTCAGAGAGACCATGATGAATTACACTCCTCTCAGAGAGAGACCATGATTAATAACTCTCCTCCCAGAGAGAGAGAGAGAGAGAGACCATGATGAATAGCACTCCTCTCAGAGAGAGAGAGACCATGATGAATAACTATCTCAGAGAGAGACCATGATGAATAACACTCCTCCCAGAGAGAGAGAGAGACCATGATGAATAACACTCCTCTCAGAGAGACCATGATGAATAACACTCCTCTCAGAGAGAGACCATGATGAATAACACTCCTCCCAGAGAGAGAGACCATGATGAATAACATTCCTCTCAGAGAGAGACCATGATGAATAACACTCCTCCCAGAGAGAGAGACCATGATGAATAACACTCCTCCCAGAGAGAGAGAGACCATGATGAATAACACTCCTCTCAGAGAGAAACCATGATGAATAACACTCCTCCCAGAGAGAGAGACCATGATGAATAACACTCCTCCCAGAGAGACCATGATGAAAAATACTCCTCTCAGGGAGAGAGACCATGATGAATAACACTCCTCCCAGAGAGAGAGACCATGATGAATAACACTCCTCCCAGAGAGAGAGACCATGATGAAAAACACTCCTCTCAGGGAGAGAGACCATGATGAATAACACTCCTCTCAGGGAGAGAGACCATGATGAATAACACTCCTCCCAGAGAGAGAGAGCATGATGAAAAACACTCCTCTCAGGGAGAGAGACCATGATGAAAAACACTCCTCTCAGGGAGAGAGACCGTGATGAATAACACTCCTCCCAGAGAGAGAGACCATGATGAATAACACTCCTCCCAGAGAGAGAGATAATGATGAAAAACACTCCTCTCAGAGAGAGACAATGATGAAAAACACTCTTCCCAGAGAGAGAGACCATGACGACTAACACTCCTCCCAGAGAGAGAGACACCATGATGAATAACACTCCTCCCAGAGAGAGAGAGAGAGAGAGAGACCATGACGACTAACACTCCTCCCAGAGAGAGAGACCATGATGAATAACACTCCTCCCAGAAAGAGAGACACCATGATGAATAACACTCCTCCCAGAGAGAGACCATGATGAATAACACTCCTCCCAGAGAGAGAGACACCATGATGAATAACACTCCTCCCAGAGAGAGAGAGAGAGAGAGACCATGATGAATAACACTCCTCCCAGAGAGAGAGAGACCATGATGAATAACACTCCTCCAAGAGAGAGAGAGACCATGATGAATAACACTACTCTCAGAGAGACCATGATGAATTACACTCCTCTCAGAGAGAGACCATGATTAATAACTCTCCTCCCAGAGAGAGAGAGAGAGAGAGACCATGATGAATAGCACTCCTCTCAGAGAGAGAGAGACCATGATGAATAACTATCTCAGAGAGAGACCATGATGAATAACACTCCTCCCAGAGAGAGAGAGAGACCATGATGAATAACACTCCTCTCAGAGAGACCATGATGAATAACACTCCTCTCAGAGAGAGACCATGATGAATAACACTCCTCCCAGAGAGAGAGAGAGAGAGAGACCATGATGAATAGCACTCCTCTCAGAGAGAGAGAGACCATGATGAATAACTATCTCAGAGAGAGACCATGATGAATAACACTCCTCCCAGAGAGAGAGAGAGACCATGACGACTAACACTCCTCCCAGAGAGAGAGACCATGATGAATAACACTCCTCCCAGAAAGAGAGACACCATGATGAATAACACTCCTCCCAGAGAGAGACCATGATGAATAACACTCCTCCCAGAGAGAGAGACACCATGATGAATAACACTCCTCCCAGAGAGAGAGAGAGAGAGAGAGACCATGATGAATAACACTCCTCCCAGAGAGAGAGAGACCATGATGAATAACACTCCTCCAAGAGAGAGAGAGACCATGATGAATAACATTCCTCTCAGAGAGAGACCATGATGAATAACACTCCTCCTAGAGAGAGACCATGATGAATAACACTCCTCCCAGAGAGAGAGAGAGACCATGATGAATAGCACTCCTCTGAGAGACCATGATGAATAACATTCCTCTCAGAGAGAGACCATGACGAATAACACTCCTCTCAGGGAGAGAGACCATGATGAATAACTCTCCTCCCAGAGAGAGACCATGACGAATAACACTCCTCTCAGAGAGACCATGATGAATAACATTCCTCTCAGAGAGAGACCATGATGAATAACTCTCCTCCCAGAGAGAGACCATGATGAATAACTCTCCTCCCAGAGAGAAAGACCATGATGAATAACACTCCTCTCAGGGAGAGAGACCATGATGAATAACACTCCTCCCAGAGAGAGAGACCATGATGAATAACTCTCCTCCCAGAGAGAGACCATGATGAATAACTCTCCTCCCAGAGAGAGAGACCATGATGAAAAACACTCCTCTCAGGGAGAGAGAGAGAGAGAGAGACCATGACGACTAACACTCCTCCCAGAGAGAGAGACCATGATGAATAACACTCCTCCAAGAGAGAGAGAGAGAGAGAGAGACCATGATGACTAACACTCCTCCCAGAGAGAGAGACCATGATGAATAACACTCCTCCCAGAAAGAGAGACACCATGATGAATAACACTCCTCCCAGAGAGAGACCATGATGAATAACACTCCTCCCAGAGAGAGAGACACCATGATGAATAACACTCCTCCCAGAGAGAGAGAGAGAGAGAGAGACCATGATGAATAACACTCCTCCCAGAGAGAGAGACCATGATGAATAACACTCCTCCCAGAGAGAGAGAGACCATGATGAATAACACTCCTCTCAGAGAGAAACCATGATGAATAACACTCCTCCCAGAGAGAGAGACCATGATGAATAACACTCCTCCCAGAGAGACCATGATGAAAAACACTCCTCTCAGGGAGAGAGACCATGATGAATAACACTCCTCCCAGAGAGAGAGACCATGATGAATAACACTCCTCCCAGAGAGAGAGACCATGATGAAAAACACTCCTCTCAGGGAGAGAGACCATGATGAATAACACTCCTCTCAGGGAGAGAGACCATGATGAATAACACTCCTCCCAGAGAGAGAGAGCATGATGAAAAACACTCCTCTCAGGGAGAGAGACCATGATGAAAAACACTCCTCTCAGGGAGAGAGACCATGATGAATAACACTCCTCCCAGAGAGAGAGACCATGATGAATAACACTCCTCCCAGGGAGAGAGATAATGATGAAAAACACTCCTCTCAGAGAGAGACAATGATGAAAAACACTCTTCCCAGAGAGAGAGACCATGACGACTAACACTCCTCCCAGAGAGAGAGACACCATGATGAATAACACTGCTCCCAGAGAGAGAGAGAGAGAGAGAGAGAGACCATGACGACTAACACTCCTCCCAGAGAGAGAGACCATGATGAATAACACTCCTCCCAGAAAGAGAGACACCATGATGAATAACACTCCTCCCAGAGAGAGACCATGATGAATAACACTCCTCCCAGAGAGAGAGACACCATGATGAATAACACTCCTCCCAGAGAGAGAGAGAGAGAGAGACCATGATGAATAACACTCCTCCCAGAGAGAGAGAGACCATGATGAATAACACTCCTCCAAGAGAGAGAGAGACCATGATGAATAACACTACTCTCAGAGAGACCATGATGAATTACACTCCTCTCAGAGAGAGACCATGATTAATAACTCTCCTCCCAGAGAGAGAGAGAGAGAGAGACCATGATGAATAGCACTCCTCTCAGAGAGAGAGAGACCATGATGAATAACTATCTCAGAGAGAGACCATGATGAATAACACTCCTCCCAGAGAGAGAGAGAGACCATGATGAATAACACTCCTCTCAGAGAGACCATGATGAATAACACTCCTCTCAGAGAGAGACCATGATGAATAACACTCCTCCCAGAGAGAGAGACCATGATGAATAACATTCCTCTCAGAGAGAGACCATGATGAATAACACTCCTCCCAGAGAGAGAGACCATGATGAATAACACTCCTCCCAGAGAGAGAGAGACCATGATGAATAACACTCCTCTCAGAGAGAAACCATGATGAATAACACTCCTCCCAGAGAGAGAGACCATGATGAATAACACTCCTCCCAGAGAGACCATGATGAAAAATACTCCTCTCAGGGAGAGAGACCATGATGAATAACACTCCTCCCAGAGAGAGAGACCATGATGAATAACACTCCTCCCAGAGAGAGAGACCATGATGAAAAACACTCCTCTCAGGGAGAGAGACCATGATGAATAACACTCCTCTCAGGGAGAGAGACCATGATGAATAACACTCCTCCCAGAGAGAGAGAGCATGATGAAAAACACTCCTCTCAGGGAGAGAGACCATGATGAAAAACACTCCTCTCAGGGAGAGAGACCATGATGAATAACACTCCTCCCAGAGAGAGAGACCATGATGAATAACACTCCTCCCAGAGAGAGAGATAATGATGAAAAACACTCCTCTCAGAGAGAGACAATGATGAAAAACACTCTTCCCAGAGAGAGAGACCATGACGACTAACACTCCTCCCAGAGAGAGAGACACCATGATGAATAACACTCCTCCCAGAGAGAGAGAGAGAGAGAGAGACCATGACGACTAACACTCCTCCCAGAGAGAGAGACCATGATGAATAACACTCCTCCCAGAAAGAGAGACACCATGATGAATAACACTCCTCCCAGAGAGAGACCATGATGAATAACACTCCTCCCAGAGAGAGAGACACCATGATGAATAACACTCCTCCCAGAGAGAGAGAGAGAGAGAGACCATGATGAATAACACTCCTCCCAGAGAGAGAGAGACCATGATGAATAACACTCATCCAAGAGAGAGAGAGACCATGATGAATAACACTACTCTCAGAGAGACCATGATGAATTACACTCCTCTCAGAGAGAGACCATGATTAATAACTCTCCTCCCAGAGAGAGAGAGAGAGAGAGACCATGATGAATAGCACTCCTCTCAGAGAGAGAGAGACCATGATGAATAACTATCTCAGAGAGAGACCATGATGAATAACACTCCTCCCAGAGAGAGAGAGAGACCATGATGAATAACACTCCTCTCAGAGAGACCATGATGAATAACACTCCTCTCAGAGAGAGACCATGATGAATAACACTCCTCCCAGAGAGAGAGACCATGATGAATAACATTCCTCTCAGAGAGAGACCATGATGAATAACACTCCTCCCAGAGAGAGAGACCATGATGAAAAACACTCCTCCCAGAGAGAGACCATGACGAATAACACTCCTCTCAGAGAGACCATGATGAATAACACTCCTCTCAGAGAGAAAGAGAGAGACCATGATGAATAACACTCCTCCCAGAGAGAGAGACCATGATGAATAATACTCCTCCCAGAGAGAGAGACCATGATGAATAACACTCCACCCAGAGAGAGAGACCATGATGAATAATACTCCTCCCAGAGAGAGAGACCATGATGAATAACATTCCTCTGAGAGAGACCATGATGAATAACACTCCTCCCAGAGAGAAAGACCATGATGAATAACATTCCACTCAGAGAGAGACCATGATGAATAACATTCCTCTCAGAGAGAGAGAGACCATGATGAATAACATTCCTCTCAGAGAGAGACCATGATGAATAACACTCCTCTCAGAGAGAGACCATGATGAATAACACTCCTCCCAGAAAGAGAGACACCATGATGAATAACACTCCTCCCAGAGAGAGACCATGATGAATAACACTCCTCCCAGAGAGAGAGACACCATGATGAATAACACTCCTCCCAGAGAGAGAGAGACCATGATGAATAACACTACTCTCAGAGAGACCATGATGAATTACACTCCTCTCAGAGAGAGACCATGATTAATAACTCTCCTCCCAGAGAGAGAGAGAGAGAGAGACCATGATGAATAGCACTCCTCTCAGAGAGAGAGAGACCATGATGAATAACTATCTCAGAGAGAGACCATGATGAATAACACTCCTCCCAGAGAGAGAGAGAGACCATGATGAATAACACTCCTCTCAGAGAGACCATGATGAATAACACTCCTCTCAGAGAGAGACCATGATGAATAACACTCCTCCCAGAGAGAGAGACCATGATGAATAACATTCCTCTCAGAGAGAGACCATGATGAATAACACTCCTCCCAGAGAGAGAGACCATGATGAAAAACACTCCTCCCAGAGAGAGACCATGACGAATAACACTCCTCTCAGAGAGACCATGATGAATAACACTCCTCTCAGAGAGAAAGAGAGAGACCATGATGAATAACACTCCTCCCAGAGAGAGAGACCATGATGAATAATACTCCTCCCAGAGAGAGAGACCATGATGAATAACACTCCACCCAGAGAGAGAGACCATGATGAATAATACTCCTCCCAGAGAGAGAGACCATGATGAATAACATTCCTCTGAGAGAGACCATGATGAATAACACTCCTCCCAGAGAGAAAGACCATGATGAATAACATTCCACTCAGAGAGAGACCATGATGAATAACATTCCTCTCAGAGAGAGAGAGACCATGATGAATAACATTCCTCTCAGAGAGAGACCATGATGAATAACACTCCTCTCAGAGAGAGACCATGATGAATAACACTCCTCTCAGAGAGAAAGACCATGATGAATAACGCTCCTCTCAGAGAGAGAGACCATGATGAATAATACTCCTCCCAGAGAGAGAGACCATGATGAATAACACTCCCCCCAGAGAGAGAGACCATGATGAATAACACTCCTCCCAGAGAGAGAGACCATGATGAATAACATTCCTCTCAGAGAGAGACCATGATGAATAACATTCCTCTCAGAGAGAGACCATGATGAATAACACTCCTCCCAGAGAGAGAGACCATGATGAATAGCACTCCTCTCAGAGAGAGAGAGACCATGATGAATAACTATCTCAGAGAGAGACCATGATGAATAACACTCCTCCCAGAGAGAGAGAGAGACCATGATGAATAACACTCCTCTCAGAGAGACCATGATGAATAACACTCCTCTCAGAGAGAGACCATGATGAATAACTCTCCTCCCAGAGAGAGAGACCATGATGAATAACATTCCTCTCAGAGAGAGACCATGATGAATAACATTCCTCTCAGAGAGAGACCATGATGAATAATACTCCTCCCAGAGAGAGAGACCATGATGAATAACACTCCACCCAGAGAGAGAGACCATGATGAATAATACTCCTCCCAGAGAGAGAGACCATGATGAATAACATTCCTCTCAGAGAGAGACCATGATGAATAACACTCCTCCCAGAGAGAGAGACCATGATGAATAACATTCCACTCAGAGAGAGACCATGATGAATAACACTCCTCCCAGAGAGAGAGACCATGATGAATAACATTCCTCTCAGAGAGAGAGAGACCATGATGAATAACATTCCTCTCAGAGAGAGACCATGATGAATAATACTCCTCTCAGAGAGAGACCATGATGAATAACACTCCTCTCAGAGAGAAAGACCATGATGAATAACGCTCCTCTCAGAGAGAGAGACCATGATGAATAATACTCCTCCCAGAGAGAGAGACCATGATGAATAACACTCCTCCCAGAGAGAGAGACCATGATGAATAACACTCCTCCCAGAGAGAGAGACCATGATGAATAACATTCCTCTCAGAGAGAGTCCATGATGAATAACATTCCTCTCAGAGAGAGACCATGATGAATAACACTCCTCCCAGAGAGAGAGACCATGATGAATAGCACTCCTCTCAGAGAGAGAGAGACCATGATGAATAACTATCTCAGAGAGAGACCATGATGAATAACACTCCTCCCAGAGAGAGAGAGAGACCATGATGAATAACACTCCTCTCAGAGAGACCATGATGAATAACACTCCTCTCAGAGAGAGACCATGATGAATAACTCTCCTCCCAGAGAGAGAGACCATGATGAATAACATTCCTCTCAGAGAGAGACCATGATGAATAACATTCCTCTCAGAGAGAGACCATGATGAATAACACTCCTCCCAGAGAGAGAGACCATGATGAAAAACACTCCTCCCAGAGAGAGACCATGACGAATAACACTCCTCTCAGAGAGACCATGATGAATAACACTCCTCTCAGAGAGAAAGAGAGAGACCATGATGAATAACACTCCTCCCAGAGAGAGAGACCATGATGAATAACACTCCTCTCAGAGAGAGACCATGATGAATAACATTCCTCTCAGAGAGAGACCATGATGAATAACACTCCTCCCAGAGAGAGAGAGAGAGAGAGAGAGAGAGACCATGATGAATAACATTCCTCCCAGAGAGAGAGAGAGAGAGAGAGAGAGAGAGAGAGAGAGAGAGAGAGAGAGAGAGAGACCATGATGAATAACACTCCTCCCAGAGAGAGAGAAAAAGACTCACTCACTCACTCACTCACTCACTCACTCACTCACTCACTCACTCACTCACTCACTCACTCACTCACTCACTCACTCACTCACTCACTCACTCACTCACTCACTCACTCACTCACTCACTCACTCACTCACTCTCTCTCCTTTGATTGGCATTCTCATTGGGTTGTTTATGTGGGTAATTGCACCTGCAGATTGACTGGCTGGCTGCATATTGAACTGTGGTAATTAAAGCTTTGGATAGATTGGGTTCTGCGGTCTGGAGAAGTAATATACAATCATCGTTCTCTCTGAGGGAGAGCAGTTTGTGTTCATATAACCCCACCACAGGCCTTTGGATGAGTCTCTTCTCTGCAGAGCAATAACATGCCTCAGCAGGCAGCTATCTGCTACTGTAGAACAGGTCCTTTGATTATAATACAGCAGGTGTTACCGCCAATCCAGCGGCCCATTCATCTCTGCCTGCTTTTAAGGGACACAGTGCAGGGAAGCCATGCGGAAAATAAATAGCTTGTTCCATTGGAAGTGAGTTGATGGAATAATGGGTCTTAGCCTATATAACAATAGTTTATTTTTGTCATTCTAATCTATGGAATGCATAAACATCTGTGTAGGCCCACTTCCTTGATGGGAAAAGCATTGTGTGATAGGCTAAACTGTGTGTTGTGAGACATGGATAGGCTGCATTTCACACATGAAATAACAATCTATGTCAAGTTTCATATCTACCTTGGGAGATGATTAAATTACAGTATCAATATATAGATCTTTTGAAGTCATAAAGTAGAAGCGATTGTAATAACCGAGGCCCTGCAATATTGAGCCCTGTAGACCGCTTACTCATTTTGAAATCTGAGCTTGTAAAATCAATGTGTTTTCTTTATTCACCACTTGAGGCAGCCACTGGAGTGCTCTGTTCAACCTGTCATTCATAACTTTCTACCCGAGTCAGAGGACCGTTGTCCTCCACCCCCAAACGCGGCTGCAAACAGACTCGACTACCAATCCTCTACTTCCCATAGCCGTGGAAGTAGGGGTGCTGAGGGTGCTGCAGCACCCACTGAAAAATCTGAATTGAAAAAAAATATTAATATTTTATTTTATTTTCAGTCAGGTCATTCACGGCCACAACTTGTGGACTTGATTACGTGCTGCTGTGCGGTTTGTTGCTAACGTTACTTTGCTACCTGCCAACTTTACAGTTTTTATTTTTTAACCTCTTTGGGCTCAAGGGGCAGTATTGAGTAGCCAGATAAAAGGTGCCCATTTCAAAAAGGCCTCGTACTCAATTCTTGCTCGTACAATATGCATATTATTATTACTATTGGATAGAAAACACTCTCTAGTTTCTAAAACCGTTTGAATTATTTCTCTGAGTGAAACAGAACTCATTCTGCAGCACTTTTCCTGTCAGGGAGTGAGATTTCAGAAATCCAGGTCCCTGTTCTGAGATCAGTTTATAAGTCCCCATGCAAGCTATGAGGGTACATGCACTGCATACGCCTTCCTCTAGATGTCAGTAAGCGGTGAGACTTTGAATGGAGTCGATTGCGCAATCTGGGACCTTATATTAGACCGTGGAACAGGAAGTACCGTTCTTTTCAACAGTGCGCTTGACGCATGAAGACATCAGAATGGCGTCCTGCAAACGCTTTCGTTTTAGTATTTCTATATCTCCGGTCATGTTTTTATTCGTTATAGGTGTTAAAGACATCATAAGGTAGTTAATTTAAACCGACTTATAGCAGTTTATAGCAGTTTATTGCGATTTTCTGGGATTTCTTTGCCATGCGAATTCACGAGTTGGACACCACTCCAGTTGGCGGCTAACGTTTAGCGGCTAATTCGACCGGACAAGAGGACATCTTTCAACCCAAAGACGATTGTTTTGAAGAAAGGACACCTTGCCCAAGATTCTGATGGAAGCTCAGCTAATAGTAAGCAGTCTTTATGCTGATAATTCATTGTTCTGTTGAAAAATGTCAAATGCATGAAACGCCATTGCTTGCAGTGTAGCATTGTGTTATCGCAGCCTGTATTGCGCAGTAAGGTTAATTTTAAAAATGTAATTCGGCGATTGCATTAAGAACTAATTTGTCTTTCAATTGCTGTCCAACCTGTATTTTTTTAGTCAAGTTTATGAATAGTTTTCGATAAGAGTAGGTGGCTTTCCAAGATGGCGCCGGACAGATTGCTTGACGTTATGGACACTTCTCATTGTATAAGCACAATTTGTGCCGCTAAATATGCACATTTTCGAACAAACTCTATATGCATTGTGTAATATGATGTTACAGGACTGTCATCTGAAGAATTCTGAGAAGGTTAGTGAAACAATTAATATATTTTGGTGGTTTATACGTTATAGCTATTTTTGTCTTGAATCAATGCTGTTGTTATGTTTGCTATTGTGCTAAGCTAATATAACGCTATATTGTGTTTTCGCTGTAAAACACTTGATAAATCGGAAATATTGTCTGGAATCACAAGATGCCTGTCTTTCAATTGCTGTACACTATGTATTTTTCAGAAATGTTTTATGATGAGTATTTAGTTATTTGGCGTTGGTGTCTGTAATTTTTCTGTCTGCTTTCGGTGCAATTTCTGACTGTAGCTGCAATGTAAACTATGATTTATACCTGAAATATGCACATTTTTCTAACAAAACATATGCTATACAATAAATATGTTATCAGACTGTCATCTGATTGTCAGGTTTTGGCCAGGACTGTTCAGGTTTTGGTCACTAGATGTCCCCATTGCACCTTTTTTGTACCTTTTGTTTTTCCTTGCTCTTATTATTGTTTGCACCTGTGTGTCGTTCCCTTGTTAGTATTTAAACCCTGTGTGTTCCTCAGTTCCTTGCTCAGTGTTTGTATGTTAGCACCCAGCCCCAGCCCAAGCCTTGTTCTGAACATATGATTCTCTTATTGGATTTTCCAGAGGTTCTCTGGTTTAGTTCTTGTGTATTTTTGAGTAGTCTTTTGAGGTTTGTTTTTTTCCCTGCTGTTTTTACCACTTTGTGGAGTTTCTTTGTATTTTGGAGGATATCCATTTTGTGCTTCTTGGCTTTATGTTTGGACATTGTGGATTTAGATTCTTTGCCTGAAGATTTTGTTCTTTAATTAAACCACCATCTCTAGTACTGCTGTGTCTGCCTCATCTTCTGGGTTCTGACGATTATTAGTGACTGTTTCTCGCACCGGGTCCTGACAGAAACACTGAGCCATTATAATGAACCCAGAGGCAGCCAGTACCCAGGATTTTTGTTCCATCCTGTCCCACCACGAGGGGACTGTCCAACGCCACGAAGCTGCTCTGGTTCAGCAAGAGGCCTTACTGGCTAGACATTCTCAACTTCTGTCAGAGATGCTGACTTCCATAAAGCAGATTTCTGATCGACTTTCCCCGGCAACCGCTTCTGCTCCAGTTCATCAGATTCAAGTGCCCCTGGCAGTTAACTCCCTGGCTGAACCTCGTCTGCCGCCTCCCCAACGGTTCTCAGGTGATCCGAGTGTTTGTAAGGGGTTTTTCACCCAATGTTCTCTCTCCTTTGAGCTACAACCATCGTCGTTTCCCACCGACCGGTCCAAGATAGCATATATCATCACCCTGCTGTCGGAAAAAGCCCTAGCCTGGGCTACTGCTGTGTGGGATGCCCAAAGTCCCTGCTGTGCCAGCTACTCTACCTTTGCTGAAGAATTCAAGCGAGTGTTTCAAGGTCCTACCAACGGCCCTGACTCAGCCAAACAGCTCCTGACTCTCCGCCAAGGTCGGCACAGCGTGACGGACTATGCCATCCAGTTCCGCACTGTGGCAGCAGCAAGTGGCTGGAACGACGAGGCGCTCACAGTGTGTTTTTTGAAGGGTCTTTCTGACACCATCCAAGATGAACTGGCCACTCGGGAACCACCGGACAACCTCGAGTCCCTTATCAAGTTGGCTTCGCGCATAGACCAGCGTCTGAGAGAGAGAGAACTCAACCGTAGACCTCTCACCCTAGCTCCTATCGGTTCCAGCTCCAAGTCTCCACCTTTATCCTCGCTGGCTCCACCAGAACCCATGCAGGTTGGACGCATCTCCCAGGCTGAGAGAGACCGCCGGATGAGGGAGCGATGCTGTCTATATTGCGGCAAACCGGGCCATTTCCGCTCCACGTGTCCCGGGCTCCAGGGAAACGCAATCTCCCGTGCAGGCCTGTGAGGACTGTAACGGGAAACATAACCTCCTCCCATCCATCCAACTCCCGCCTGCTCATTCCAGTTACCCTTTCCTGGGACGACCACGAGTTTCCTCTTCAAGCCTTGGTAGACTCTGGAGCCGCAGGTAACTTCATGGATGGGGTCTGGGCGAAGGAGAATGGCGTTCCTTCTGAACCTCTAAGTGACCCCATAAGGGTTACTACGTTGGATAGAAGCCCTTTGGGATCTGGACTTGTCACTCGTGCCACTACCCCCTTGCGACTTTCAGTTTCCCAACACCAGGAAGTGATAAACTTTCATCTGATCTCCTGTTCCGAGTTCCCTCTCGTCCTTGGTTACCCCTGGCTTCACAGCCATAACCCTCACATCGACTGGTCTGTGGGCACTATGAAGCAGTGGGGTCCTACGTGCCAAGCCACTTGTATCTTCCCGAGTTCCCCTCCCGAGTCTCTAGAATCCATCGACCTGTCCCGAGTTCCCGAGTGTTACCATGACCTCAAACCGGTATTTAGCAAACAGAGGGCCACCAAACTACCACCCCATAGACCTTACGATTGCACCATCGACCTGTTTCCGGGGACCTGCCCTCCCAGGGGTCGGATCTTTTCCCTTTCTCCTCCCGAACGAGCTGCTATGGATACCTACATCAAGGACGCTCTGGCAGCAGGCCTCATGCGTCCATCTACCTCGCCGGCGGGAGCAGGGTTTTTCTTTGTGGCCAAGAAAGACGGTGGATTACGACCTTGCATCGACTACCGGGGACTCAATGCCATAACCGTCCGTAACCGCTACCCGCTACCCCTTATGGCCACAGCCTTTGAGCTGCTCCAGGAAGCAGTTGTCTTCACTAAGCTTGACCTGCGGAACGCATACCATCTTGTGCGGATCAAACCCGGGGACGAGTGGAAGACCGCTTTCAACACGCCTACTGGTCACTACGAATACTCGGTGATGCCCTTCGGCCTGACCAACGCCCCGGCTGTGTTCCAAGCGCTCATAAACGATGTGCTTAGGGATATGCTTAACATCTTCGTGTTTGTTTACTTGGATGACATCCTCATCTTTTCGAGCTCCCTTCAAGAACACACTAAGCATGTCAGACAAGTGCTCAAACGCCTCCTAGACAGCCATTTGTACGTTAACTTCTTGAGAATACAGGGGGTGCTGTTTTCGCATTAGCATAATTTGCTCTACAGATTAAACTGCCTCTTATTCAATTATTGCTCTTACTATATGCATATAATTAATACCATTGGATAGAAAACAATCTCTAGTTTCTAAAACCGTTTCAATTTTGTCTCTGAGTGAAACAGAAGTCATTTGACAGCACTTTCCCTGACCAAGAAGAAGAATGCAAGATGTGTATGCTCGCTTCAACGCTCTGCCTATATATGGTCACGCCACCTATGACCCGAAACACACTTCATTCGTCTTCCTCTGGGTGTCAAGAGGACGTCAGAGGAGAAATTTTTTGTTTATCTTGTACTGACGTGAAATAAGACCTATTTCTTTGGCGTGACCGACAACTTCCGGTTCTCTGAATCGCGCTATTTGGAGGTGCGATTGTCTACTGTTTTGCTGCCGTTACGGATGAAAACTATCTCCGTCTCGAAGTTTGTTTGATACATGTGACCATATCATCTTAATGTATGTTTTTTCAATATAGTTTAATCAGATTATTTGAATTTTTTCGGGAGTTTTGCCGTGTTCCGTTCTGTGACTTTTTTTACTTTGGACAGATCCGTGCCAGTCGACCAGTACCTATGCTAAATGAAGAGGGAAAGTTGCCATTATGAATGGATTGAACGACTCATCAGGACTAAGGACACCTTGATCAACATTCTGATGAAAGATCAGCAATAGTAAGACCCAATTTACGATGTTATTTCATATATCTGTCGTGCATGTGAACTGGTCGTGGGCGCCCAGCTGGTTCTGGCTGGCGTGGCTATGCTAATTTAGCGCTACATTTTGTTTTCGCTATAAAACATTTAATAAATCTGAAATATTGTTTGGATTCACCAGATGTTGGGCTTTCAATATCTGTACGCTGTGTATTTTTCTGAAATGTTTTAAGATAAGTAATTAGTTATATGACGTTGGTCTCTGTAATTGTTCTGGCTGCGTCGGCACTATTTCAGATTGCAGCTGCAATGTAGAACTGTGATTTATACCTGAAAAATGCACATTTTTCAAAAAAAAACTATGCTATACCATAAATATGTTATCAGACTGTCATCTTATGAAGTTGTTTATTGGTTAGTGGCTATATATATTTTTATTTAGTCGAATTAGTGATAGCTACTGACGCAGGAAAAAACTGTTGGAGTAAAAAAATTGTGTCTTATGCTAACGTGGTTAGCTAATAGATTTACATATTGTGTCTTCCCTGTAAAACATTTTAAAAATCTGAAATGGTGGCTTTATTCACAAGATCTGTATCTTTCATCTGGTGTCTTGGACTTGTGATTTAATGATATTTAGATGCTACAATTTACTTGTGACGCTATGCTAGCTATGCTACTCAGTGGGGGGGGAGTGGGGGGTGATCCCGGATCCGGGTTGGTGACTCGTTAAAGGTTAAGCCGGAAAAGTGTGAATTCCATTCCTCTCGAGTACAATTCCTGGGATTTATAGTGGAACCCGGTCGAGTCCAGATGGACCCCAAGAAGGTAGGGGCGGTAGCGGATTGGCCCACCCCCAAGTCCGTTAAGGAAGTTCAGCGTTTCCTGGGCTTCACCAACTTTTACCGCAAGTTCATCAAGAACTTCAGCTTGGTGGCAGCCCCTCTCTCAGCTGTAACCAAGGGTGGCAACACAAGGTTTCTGTGGGGAAGAGAAGCTGAGACGGCCTTCCAAGGACTCAAGCAGCGCATCCTCTCTGCTCCCATCCTGACACTACCAACGGCGGATGAACCTTTTGTGGTGGAGGTAGACGCATCAGAGGTTGGTGTTGGAGCTGTCCTGTCTCAGAGGGGTGAAGACAAGAAGCTTCATCCTTGCGCCTTCTTCTCTCACCGGCTTACCCCGGCCGAGAGGAATTACGATGTGGGGGATCGTGAACTCCTAGCGGTTAAGATGGCATTGAAGGAATGGAGACACTGGCTCGAGGGGGCTTCTCAACCGTTTCAAGTGCTTACGGACCACAAAAATCTGGAGTATATCCAGCAGGCGAAGCGGTTGAACTCCAGACAAGCTCGATGGTCTCTTTTCTTCAGCCGATTTCAGTTTATCCTCACCTATAGACCCGGGTCGAAGAATCTCAAACCGGACGCCCTGTCACGAATCTACTCTCCTGCCATTCGAGAAGATACTGACATGACTGTCCTTCCTGCCGCTAAGATCGTGGCTCCGATCTCGTGGCAAGTGGAGGATACCGTGAAACAAGCTCAAGCCATCGAACCGGGCCCTGGAGGAGGTCCTGCCAATCGGTTGTTTGTTCCCAAGGCAGCAAGGTCCCAAGTCCTTCTGTGGGGGCACTCCTCTCGCCTCACCTGTCACCCGGGCGTAGGTCGCACCTTGGAGTTCATCCAGCGTAAGTTCTGGTGGCCCACCATAAAAGAAGACGTTGCCACTTTCGTCAAGGCCTGTTCCGTGTGCTGCCAGGGCAAATCTTCTCACCTCCCCCCTCAAGGACTCCTTCACCCTTTATCTATTCCCCACCGACCCTGGTCCCATATCTCGTTGGACTTTATTACTGGCCTTCCTCCGTCCCATGGTAATACTACGATCCTAGTCATCATCGACAGGTTTTCTAAGGCGGCCAGGTTTGTTCCCTTGACCAAATTACCTTCTGCCAAGGAAACAGCTGAGTTGGTGATTGACCATGTGTTCCGAGTCTTTGGCATTCCGCAAGATATGGTTTCCGACAGAGGTCCCCAGTTCGCCTCAAGGTTTTGGAAGGCCTTCTGCCAACTCATAGGGGCCACGGCCAGTTTATCTTCAGGGTACCATCCGGAGTCCAACGGCCAAACTGAGAGGATGAATCAGGAGCTGGAAACCACCCTCAGATGTATGGTTTCCAACAACCCGTCCACATGGTCATCCTTCATTGTTTGGGCCGAGTACGCGCACAACACCTTGTGCTCCTCCTCCACTGGTATATCCCCGCATGAGTGTCAGTTTGGCTATGCTCCTCTATTGTTCCCGGACCAGGAGGCAGAAGTCAGAGTGCCTTCAGCCTCGAGGTTCATCAGACGCTGTCGGCTTACGTGGAAGAAGGCACGTCTTAATCTTCTGCGTTCCTCACAGCAGTACCAACGACAAGCCAACAGACGTCGCCGTCCCGGTCCTACCCTGTACCCCGGCCAGAGAGTATGGCTCTCAACAAAGAACTTACCGCTACGGGTGGAGTCTCGCAAGCTGTCCCAGAGATTCATCGGTCCCTTTAAGATTGCCAGGAGAGTCAATCCCGTTACTTTTCGCCTGCACTTACCCAGATCCCTTAAGATCAATCCAACATTTCACATTTCTTTATTAAAACCTGTTGTTTTTTCTCCCCTTATCCCGGCAGGCAGACCTCCCCCTCCGCCCCGTGTCATCGGTGGCCAGTCGGCTTATACCGTCCACCGGATACTGGATTCCCGCCGGGTGCAGCGGTCCTGGCAGTATCTGGTGGACTGGGAAGGCTACGGTCCCGAGGAGCGCTCCTGGGTTCCTGCCAAGGGCATACTGGACCCTGACCTCATTCGTCAGTTCAGGACCCTCCACCCTGAGAAGGCTGGTAGGAACGTCAGGAGCCGTTCCTAGGAGGGGGATTCTGTCAGGTTTTGGCCAGGACTGTTCAGGTTTTGGTCACTAGATGTCCCCATTGCACCTTTTTTGTACCTTTTGTTTTTCCTTGCTCTTATTATTGTTTGCACCTGTGTGTCGTTCCCTTGTTAGTATTTAAACCCTGTGTGTTCCTCAGTTCCTTGCTCAGTTTTTGTATGTTAGCACCCAGCCCCAGCCCAAGCCTTGTTCTGAACATATGATTCTCTTATTGGATTTTCCAGAGGTTCTCTGGTTTAGTTCTTGTGTATTTTTGAGTAGTCTTTTGAGGTTTGTTTTTTCCCTGCTGTTTTTACCACTTTGTGGAGTTTCTTTGTATTTTGGAGGATATCCATTTTGTGCTTCTTGGCTTTATGTTTGGACATTGTGGATTTAGATTCTTTGCCTGAAGATTTTGTTCTTTAATTAAACCACCATCTCTAGTACTGCTGTGTCTGCCTCATCTTCTGGGTTCTGACGATTATTAGTGACTGTTTCTCGCACCGGGTCCTGACACTGATGAGGTTGTTTCTTGGTTAGTGGCTATTTATATCTTTATTTGGTCGAATTTGTGATAGCTACTGATGTAGTAAAAAACGGATGGAGTAAAAATAGTGGTGTCTTTTGCTAACGTGGTTAGCTAATAGATTTACATATTGTGTCTTCCCTGTAAAACATTTTAAAAATCGGACATGTTGGCTTGATTCACAAGATGTGTACCTTTCATCTGGTGTCTTGGACTTGTTAATGTGTGAAAGTTAAATATTTAAAAAAAATATCTTTTGAATTTCGCGCCCTGCACTTTGAGCTGGCTGTTGTCATAAGTGTACCGACGTCGGGCTTGCACGCCAAACAGGTTAATCATCGTTTTGTATTTTTATTTTTCCCTCGCTCGACTTTTTTCATTCAACTTTTTCACCCTGGACACTTTATCTGGACATGGTTCTACAGGACCTCCACCAGCTGAAGCTAAGTAGTAACATTAACATTATGCCTTCTAATTGCAGTTACTGTTCTCATAATATACAGGAGAACGATCGCCTTATGGTGAGGATTGCCGTGCTGCAAGCCCAGCTTCAGACGCAATAGTTAGGCAAGGGTCATTTGCCCCATAGGCAGGGCTCTAACTCTTCTAGCTCCACAAGGAGATAGGGTGCAGGCCAGGCAGCAGGCTGTGCCACCAGTAAGTACAGATAGTAGTATAAATCCCCTCGCACAGTCCCCGCAGGTGGACAATTTTCTCATGGCTTCTGAAAGGAAATGCTGTAGCCTTCTCTGGTCTCTCCTCCACCCGTTACGGGGTCTGAGATGCCAAAGCCTCCCACCATTAGCTCTGACAAATTGAAAACCCTAGTTATTGGCGACTCCATTACCCGCAGTATTAGACTTAAAAAGAATCATCCAACGATCATACACTGTTTACCAGAGGGCAGGGCTACCGACGTTAAGGCTAATCTGAAGATGGGGCTGGCTAAAGCTAAAACTGGCGAGTGTAGAGAGTATAGGGATATTGTTATCCACGTTGGCACCAACAATGTTAGGATGAAACAGTCAGAGGTCACCAAGCGCAACATAGCTTGAGCGTGTAAATCAGCTAGAAAGATGTCGGCATCGAGTAATTGTCTCTAGCCCCTCCCAGTTAGGGGGAGTGACGAGCTCTACAGCAGAGTCTCACAACTCAATCACTGGTTGAAAACTGTTTTCTGCCCCTCCCAAAAGATAACATTTGTAGATAATTGGCCCTCTTTCTGGGACTCACCCACAAACAGGACCAAGACTGGCCTGTTGAAGATTGACGGACTCCATCCTAGCTGGAGGAGTGCTAGACAGGGCTCTAACTCCCCTAGCTCCACAATGAGATAGGGTGCAGGCCAGGCAGCAGGCTGTTAGCCAGCGTGTCAGCTTTGTGGAGTCTGCCACTAGCACAGTCAGTATAGTCAGCTCAGCAATCCTCATTGAGACTGTGTCTGTTCCTCGATCTAGGTTGGGCAAAAATAAACATGGTGGTGTTCGCTCTAGCAATCTCACTGGAATAAAGACCTCCTCCATTCCTGCCATTATTGAAAGAGATTGTGATATCTCACATCTCAAAATAGGGCTACTTAATATTAGATCCCTCACTTCCAAGGCAGTTATAGTCAATGAACTAATCACTGATCATAATCTTGATGTGATTGGCCTGACTGAAACATGGCTTGAGCCTGATGAATTTACTGTGTTAAATGGGGCCTCTCCTCCAGGTTACATTAGTGACCATATCACTCACGTATCCCGCAAAGGTGGAGGTGTTGCTCACATTTACGATGGCAAATTTCAAATAACAAAAAAACAAATGACTGCATTTTTGTCTTTTGAGCTTCTAGTCATGAAATCTATGCAGTCTACTCAATCACTTTTTTATAGCTACTGTTTACAGGCCTCCTGGGCTGAGTCCTCACTGAGTTCCCTGAATTCATATCGGACCTTGTAGTCATGGCAGA
The DNA here is from genome assembly GCF_016432855.1 of Salvelinus namaycush. Taxonomy (NCBI): domain Eukaryota; kingdom Metazoa; phylum Chordata; class Actinopteri; order Salmoniformes; family Salmonidae; genus Salvelinus; species Salvelinus namaycush. The sequence goes on from NC_052319.1 coordinate 33,000,330, forward strand.
TAATATTGACATTTTTGGTGACTTTAATATTCACATGGAAAACAGACCCACTCCAAAAGGCTTTCAGAGCCATCATCGACTCAGTGGGTTTTGTCCAACATGTCTCCGGACCTACTCACTGCCACAGTCATACTCTGGACCTAGTTTTGTCCCGTGGAATAAATGTTGTGGATCTTAATGTTTTTCCTCATAATGATTTCTGCCAATGGAACAGGCCGCCACAAAAATGGGCAGTGGATGTCCGGATTGGGATCGCCGTTCCGGGCCTGTCGTTTGGTCGTCCAGACTGGAAGATCTGGGCAGTAACGTAGGCAGATGTTAACAACGCACACACAATCACAAAATATATAATTACATTTCTTCCCAAATGAGCGGCGTTGTGGCACTGAGTGATGGTTGTATGGGAAACTTGTTTATGGCTCTATCACTTCCTAAGTGTCAAAATAAATTAAATAGGGGCCTCCCGGGTGGCGCAGTGGTCTAGGGCACTGCATCGCAGTGCTAGCTGCGCCACCAGAGTCTCTGGGTTCGCGCCCAGGCTCTGTCGCAGCCGGCCGCGACCGGGAGGTCCGTGGGGCGACGCACAATTGGCATAGCGTCGTCCGGGTTAGGGAGGGTTTGGCCGGGTTTGGCCGGTAGGGATATCCTTGTCTCATCACGCTTCAGCGACTCCTGTGGCGGGCCGGGCGCAGTGCGCGCTAACCAAGGGGGCCAGGTACACGGTGTTTCCTCCGACACATTGGTGCGGTTGGCTTCCGGGTTGGAGGCGCGCTGTGTTAAGAAGCAGTGCGGCTTGGTTGGGTTGTGCTTCGGAGGACGCATGGCTTTCGACCTTCGTCTCTCCCGAGCCCGTACGGGAGTTGTAGCGATGAGACAAGATAGTAATTACTAGCGATTGGATACCATGAAAATTGGGGAGAAAATGGGATAAAATTTTAAAAAATAAAAAATAAAATAAATAATAATAATAATAAATTAAATGAAAAGGAATGAAAGCATAAACAAAAGAAATACAAAATATAGTTATCACACCTTAATCATCTAATTGGACTGTATTCTATATACGTCCAAGGTCCTGGCAAAATGACCCTATCATGGCATTGTCTAATGTCATATCTAGGGTGTTCCTAATTTGCGGTGTGTTGTTTAGGGCACTATCCTAAGTTGATAACTACATGATAAGTCTACAGCTGCAAGGAACCAGCTTCGGGAAGTCTACAGGGATGACCTATGGACCTCTGTGGAGAAACTGGTGAGTACTGTAGCTGAAAAGTCAAAGGCGTCAGAGTACATTTTAAACTTTACTAACGCTGGTATTTTGTTCTAACCATTAAGTGATTCGAGCATAAATCCTCATTAAATGTTCCGTTGTACGTGTGTTTTCATGCTTACATAAGCGCACATGCCAAGGGAAAGAACCAAGTATCCTGGTAGGTTACAACTTGTTCAGAATGAGTCTGAAGTCATCAGATAATTTCCAGGTCGATGCCTGGAGGTCAGTAAGAATTGGTGTCGACCTCAAGACGTGTTAAGGGGACCTGTCGTAGTTTTATCAATAGCAATTTGACTTGTGTGGTCTCTAATCTTCTTACTGATTGTTGCTGGACTGACTGTACTGGCATTGGTACTGGTACTCAAGGGGACCAGTTATCCTACCGATTTATTCTGAAATATTATCCTACTGGAACACATGATTAGAGCACTTTGCTAGTTGAAATGTAGTTGAACCTACACATGGCAAGGCATGACTATTTTTGCCATTTGTTTTGGAGGTGGAAGTTTACGACCAGTGAGGTACACCTCAGTAATATCTTGGATTTGTTCTAAGATTACCACCATCTAGGGGCCTTTCTGCTCATCACTGTTCTCATACGGGAGTTTACAACTAGATTTGTTTTCTGCTCTGGTAGCCTTGTACGGTGTTGCATTTAGTTTTCGACCCCCCCCCCCCATTGGCTTCGATGAGGCTCATCATGGGTCTGGGCTACTATTCTCACCCTTTGTGTCTCGGGACCCCGCCACCAGTGGGTGGTGTTGGTATCCGAGGCACAAAGGAGAAGGTCGGACCCTATTTACGAGTTGTCAGCAGCCGCGTTGTTATGAAGAATGGTCAATGGTCAATCAGGTTTGCTGATGGAATGTGTCGAGATATCGTAATATCTCATTGGATCGGATTCTGCACCAAGAGGTTTCGAAACGTCTTTTTCCCAAGGGGTGCTTTCGACAGATACCCCTCGTGGATGACTACATTGCACCTAGCGTTTGGGGAAGACAGTGTGGTCAGGGGAGAAGGCACTGTGACCTGTGACCATACATGGTTGTTTTTCCCATCCATCAGTGGGAGTAACCGATCCATCAAGTCTGCTCCGAATAGCAGGGTTTCAGATTCGAGGCTGGTAACATACAGAGGGTGAATGAGCGATACGTCCTGGATGAGTAGTTTCAGCATGACTCTCAATGTGAGAGGCGAGGTAGTCTGAGTGAAATCTCGAAGTGTAGTGTCACTTCGTTCCACTTTTAACCAACGTTTAGTTGGCTTCAAAGCCCTTTTGAGATCATCGAACAATGTTTAAGAGATGAACGATATTGTTGCGCCCTAATCAATTAGCGCATGACAAGTTAAGCAGTCCTCCAGAACTGTTTCCAGGTATGGCCATTTAGAGTCACGTTTAGTGGACATATTCCCCACAAAGTGGAGTGGTCGTTCGTAACAACATGATGTGCCATTTCTGTTCAAGGTGAAAGCAGATCGACTTTTCAGATTTTGAGTTGACTTGGCTTTAACAAAGCTTTTGACCTTTTTCTTCGCAACCTTTGTATCAGAGTCTATAGAGGAAGTGGGCTTGTTTCTTGATCAAGCGGGCCCTGGATAGGTTCTCGAGTGAGAGCGGGATAATCTTTAATTTCAATGTCCTTGCTAAGGGTGTTAATTCCTGCGAAACCTGGTGTCCGATAATTCCCCGTCTAGTCCTTGTGACTTATCTTTTACCCTATCCTCAAATTTTTCATGCTTTAGTTCTTCATGTAGTGGAACTTCTAGAGAACATTGGTCTACGTTTTGATCGTCCTTTAACCCTTTGTTACCCTTGTGCTCTGACACTTTGTGTGGGTTGGGTGCAGGAACATAGCGAACAGGTACATTTTAGCGGTAGTCGTTTCGATGGAGACGTACTTCACAGTTATTTTGACCGCGGTGGTTATTGGAATCGTGGTTTCATGGTAGAAACTGTTGTTGTGTGTAATCTCTTAACGCTCCAATACCTGATAATGCACCCTCTAACTGGAGAGAGTGCTCCTGGTCAAACTTCAAAACTGAGTGGTCAGGGCTCTTAGCGTTGTGAGCTTTTGATGCCTCAAAAGCTGTGCTTGCAAGCTCTCTGAGTTGTTAGATAGGCAAGCCAACGTGGGCTGTAGGGCCCAAGTAGGTAATGAAGGTGGGATACATGTTCGACAGAAACATTTGTTTGAATGGTAACAGCTCTTCCATTCCTGTTTCAGTGAGTAAGCTTATGTGTGTTCATTCCGAGCTTGTTTGACAGTGTTAGCCAGTGAGCTATCGTGTTTGCGAGTCGCAGAACCACTGAATTCTAATTTCAAAGTTGTGGCAAGTTTATAGTAGTCGTTAAGCATGTGTGGCTGTTGTAGACGAATGAACCTTGTCACGTGTCTATTCGACGTTCGCTTCAACAGGTATACCCTGTCAGAACCCATAATGTTCGGGTAGCCATCCAATGCCTTTATGTCAGCTAGGAACGTCTCAGTATCGTTTGGCTGACCTGGAACGGGGTCAAAGGTGGGGAAATTCTTGACGAGTTTCATGGTTTCAAAGTTTTACTGTTAACCTACAAAGCATTACATGGGCTTGCTCCTACCTATCTTTCCGATTAGGTCCTGCCGTGCATACCTACACGTATGCTACGGTCACAAGACGCAGGCCTCCTTATTGTCCCTAGAATTTCTAAGCAAACAGCTGGAGGCAGGGTTCTTCTATATAGCTCAATTTTTATGGAATCGTCTGCCTATCCATATGAGAGATGCAGACTCGGTCTCGACCTTTAAGTCTTTATTGAAGACTCATCTTTTCAGTAGGTCCTATGATTGAGTGTAGTCTGGCCCAGGGGTGTGAAGTTGAGCGGAAAGGCACTGGAGCGACGAACCGCCCTGCTGTCTCTACCTGGCCGATTCCCCTCTCTGCACTGGGATTCTCTGCCTCTAACCCTATTACGGGGGCTGAGTCACTGGCTTACTGGTGCTCTTCCATGCCGTTCCTAGGAGGGGTGCGTCACCTGAGTGGGTTGAGTCACTGACGTGATCTTCCTGTCTGGGATGGTGCCCCTCTCGGGTTCGTGCCGTGGGGGAGATCTTTGTGGGCTAAACTCGGCCTTGTCTCAGAGTAGGAAGTTGGTGGTTGAAGATATCCCTCTAGTGGTGTGGGGGCTGTGCTTTGGCAAAGTGGGTGGGGTTATATCTTGCCTGTTTGGCCCTGTCTGGGGGTATCACCGGACGGGTCCACAGTGTCTCCCAACCCCTCCTGTCTCAGCCTCTAGTATTTATGCTGCAATAGTTTGTGTCAGGGAGCTAGGATCAGTCTGTTATATCTGGAGTATTTCTCCTGTCTTATCCGGTGTCCTGTGTGAATTTAAGTATGCTCCCTCTAACTCTCCCTCTCTTTTCTCTCTTCTCTCGGAGGACCTGGGCCCTAGGACCATGCCTCAGGACTACCTGACCTGATGACTTCTTGCTGTCCACAGTCCACTTAGTCGTGCTGCTGCTCCAGTTTCAACTGTTCTGCCTGCAGCTATGGGACCCTGACCTGTTCAACGGACGTGCTACCTTGTTCCGGACCTGCTGTTTTCGACTCTCTCTCTCTACCGCACCTCGGCTATGAAAAGCCCACTGACATTTACTCCTGAGGTGCTGACCTGTTGCACCCTCTACAACCACTGTGATTATTATCATTTGACCCTGCTGGTCATCTATGAACATTTGAACATCTTGGCCATGTACTGTTATAATATCCACCCGGCACAGACAGAAGAGGACTGGCCACCCCTCAGAGCCTGGTTCCTCTCTACGTTTCTTTTTATGGAGTTTTTCCTAGCCACCGTGCTTCTACATCTGCATTGCTTGCTGTTTGGGGTTTTAGGCAAGATTTCTGTATAGCACTTTGTGACGTTGGCTGATGTAAAAAGGGCTTTATAAATACATTTGATTGATTGATTGATGAGTTGTTTTTCTCACAAAAGTAGTGCACTGGGCATTTACTTGTGTTAGAACACCGATATAGACATATGTAGCACAGACAAAACTCTGCTTTGGCAAAAAAGTTAGTTGTATAATTAAGAACAGTATCTTGCAGGATTCAATAGTTGTAATTGTAAGACTTGTTGCCCTGTACCTTTCTCTGGGATTGTCATTCTAATGGAATCCAGAAAGAACAAAACCCTGTCCTAAAACATTTACATCAAAAAGGTGCAAAGTTATGGTCAAAGACACAAAACATCCACATCAAATTAGATGTTGTTCTTGAACCAATAACATGGAAAACAACCACTTTTTGTGCAGTATTCATTTACCATCCTTACAATCCACAAATGTACTTTACTGTATTGTACATTTGCTGGTAATCTAAGTTTGTACGGGTAGACTTTTCATCACCATAAAGAAAAACAATGCACCATACAGTAATCGAGTACATTGAGACAAAGTGGTTTGTGATGATATGATGTGATGATCTGGCTTAGTTGGTAGAGTATGGCCATTGCAATGCTAGGGTTGTGGGTTTAATTCCTATGGGGGACCAGTACGGAAAAAGTATGAAAATGTATGCACTCACTACTATATGTTGCTCTGGATATGAGTGTCTATGGAAAAGGAATGACTAGACCATTATAGCTTTCACATTGAAATAAGTTGCATTTGCAAAGTATTTCGAAAAACTGGAAAACATATACTCAAGCAAGTATTTTTATATTCCACACATTATCAGATTAACTGTTTTGTACAGATAATTATCAGACTCAAGTTACAAAAGCTGGTAAACACTCAAATACATGTAGTTATTTTTCTCTCTCACACAAGTAGTGCTTTACTTGTCCTGTATTAGCGACAAATACAGACATCTTCAGTGTCCGTCAATTTTTTTAAATTCTATATCCACCACTGCATCCAAATCGCAGCACCCCCACCCCCAAACTACTCCCCCCACCTTCCCACGCACTCAGCTGTCCCCCATAACCTCACAGCTGCAGTCTGAGCCACAGTCACCAGCGAGGCGCAGCGGAAAGGTGGGATCCCCGAACCTACAGCAAAGCAGAGATCAACTCCGGGGTGAAAACTGTCAACTGGAAACTTCAAGGATGCCCAATAAATGGGTTAAGTACGAAATATACTTTGGAACATCTACAGACAAAGTAAGCAATCATTTGATTGGATAATTTTTGGGAAAGAATTACGCTACTTAAAAATATTTTGGTGGATTTCTATGGACGCAGTCATTTGACCAAAGCAGATGCTCGCACATAGCACGAATAGAATGTGCACTTCTGACATTTTTCTTTAACCCTCAAACTGAATTTACGAACCCTGAACGAGACCTCTACGTTCTTGGAGTGTGTGGGAGCGCACGGCGCTGCGTCAAACGGAACAATGAACGTCAGTCTGGGACTCACAAACATCACCACCTGTGGAAACGAGTCCGTGGTGCTCAAACCGCAACATGTCAAACAGAAAGGTGAGGAGCCGGGCCACCTATATTTATGTTTATTCATAAACCTAAATGAAGTGACCAAATACGGGAAAAAAGATACACAAAAGTAGTGTTTTGGTTTGTTAACTGGATTCGTCCTGACATTCGTTATTTTCTTATTTCTAGTTGTTTATTATTATTTGTGTACTTGTATGACATGTTTACTGCATTGTTAGGAGCTGGTAACACAAGCATTTCGCTGCACCCCCTATAACATCTGCTAAACTGTTTACGCGACCAATAGGCCTACAGTTTGATTTGAAAAACCATTGCATTTTCGTCAATCTGACACAAAATTCAGTTCACCAGCAATAGGCGCTCAAACTACGGATTCCTTGATATTTCGTTTATCAATAGGCCCATTCCAAATATCGAAGTTAAACCCGAGCCTGAGACAAAACAAAACAATTTTACGAAAAAGTTCATCACTATTACATGCAAAGTACAAATGCAAATGTTTCCATGATGCTATTCCATTATTTTATTTAATAAATCGAATTATATATAATAGAATAATGAATTGGTTGCAATTAATAACATTTAAAAGGGCTGGAACATAATGTTCTGATTGCTACAGTAATCAATGTCCCCTATCTTTCTAATAATTGTTGGTCAACCGAGTCATCCCGAGTGCAGATGCCTAGACTTCTCCACAAATGAATTACAATAGCACTAGTCTAGTGTGTTTTCATACAGTGCGTGCGTGCGCGCGCGTGTGTGTGTGTGTGTGTGTGTGTGTATGAGTGTGTGTGTGCAGTGATGTAGCTAATTAATTTAGCAGCAGAAAAAGCAACAGCGCATTACGCACTCATGTATCCAATCTAGTCACAACGAAACCCAATGCTGGAGAACATCACTCTTATTCAGAAATCGTCACTCCTGGAAATACACCCCTATCCCCCTTTAAAACCATGACTACCACCCATCCTTAAACAAATTGTTGACAGACATTACTACTGCAATATTTACCATACATGAAGCCAATTCCCAGTGCAGTCAGGAGACTGAAGCTTTATGCCTGCTCCACAAGGTCAGCATTGCTCTTTATCAATCTGGAAAACTCAATGTTCTAGCTGTATCTGTCCACTGCTAACAAGGTGGCTTTTTCCCACGCTCCTTTTGATCTGTTGTCTAGAGCAAGGGCAGTGTGTGTGTGTGTGTGTGTGTGTGTGTGTGTGTGTGTGTGTGTGTGTGTGTGTGTGTGTGTGTGTGTGTGTGTGTGTGTGTGTGTGTGTGTGTGTGTGTGTGTGTGTGTGTGTGTGTGTGTTTGATAGCTAGAGAAATGACCAAAGAGAGCATTCCCTTCCAGCTCCTCCATCCATCCCTCTATCAGTGAATGATATTGACATGCTGATGTACCGTAATGAAAATCAACTCTGAATACCTATGAGAAACAGGTTGGTGTCAGGTGTCTGAGAAATGTGATCAGAGAAATGATTTTGACATGGGAATAAGGTTGTGATACAACAGGAGTGGAAGTGAATTGTACACCGCACCAACCAGTATAGATTAAGGGAGAGGGAATGAGGGGAGATGGGAATGTTGGTTAGAAATAATTATTGGGATCGTTAATTGATTTTAGGCTATATCTACTCAGCATGGACACCAGCCTTTATGCAACTGGTCCATCAAATCAAATTGTATTAGTCACATGCGCCGAATACAACTGGTGTAGACCTTACAGTGAAATGCTTACTTACGAGCCCCTAACCAACAATGCAGTTAAAAAAAAATCAATGTCGGAGGCATTGGTTAGTTGAGGTAATATGTACAGGTAGGTAGAGTTATTAAAGTGACTATGCATAGATAATAACAACAGAGAGTAGTAGCGTCGTAAAAGGGGGGGATAGTCTGGGTAGCAATTTGCTTATGTGTTCAGGAGTCTTATGGCTTGGGGATAAAAACTGTTTAGAAGCCTCTTGGACATAGACTTGGCACTCTGGTACCACTTGCCATGCAGTGGCAGGGAAAACAGTCTATGACTAGGGTGGCTGGAGTCTTTGACAATATTTAGGGCCTTCCTCTGACACCGCCTGGTGTAGAGGTCCTGGATGGCAGGCAGCTTATTCCCAGTGATGTACTGGGCCATACGCACTACCCTCTGTAGTGCCTTGCGGTCGGAGGCCGAGCAGTTGCCATACCAGGCAGTGATGCAACCAATCAGGCTACTCTCGTTGGTGCAGCTGTAGAACCTTTTGACGATCTCAGGACACATGCCAAATCTTTTCACCCTCTCGAGGGGGAATAGGTTTTGTCGTGCCCTCTTCACGACTGTCTTGGTGTGCTTGGACTAGAGGTCAACCGATTAATCTGCATGGCTGATTAATTAGGGCCGATTTCAAGTTTTCATAACAATCGGTAATCGGCCTTTTTGGACGCCGATTATGGCTGATTATATTGCACTCCACGAGGAGACTGTGTGGCAGGCTGACCACCTGTTATGCAAGTGCAGCGTCAAAAGGACCTTGTGGCTGCAAGGAGCCAAGGTAAGTTGCTAGCTAGCATTAAACGTATCTTATAAAAAACAATCAATCTTCACATAATCACTAGTTAACTACACATGATATTACTAGGTTAACTAGCTTGTCCTGCGTTGCATATAATCAATGCGGTGCCTGTTAATTTATCTTAAAATCACAGCCTACTTCAACTTCACCAAACGGGTGATGATTTAACAAAAACGCATTGCCGAAAAAACACAATCTTTGCACAAATGTAGCTAACCATAAACATAAAAACATAAACACCATAAATACAAATGGTATAGAGAGAAATAGTCGACGCGTCATAATTTCTATAATAACTACAACCTAAAACTTCTTAACTGGGAATATTGAACCACCAGCTTTCATATGTTCTCATGTTCTGAGCAAGGAACTTAAACATTAGCTTTTTTACATGGCACATATTGCACTTTTACTTTCTTCTCCAACACTGTGTTTTTGCATTATTTAAACCAAATTGAACATGTTTATTTGTTTATTATAATATCATTATTAAACATGTTTATTATAATATCATTATTTATTTGAGACTAAATAGATTATATTATATTGTATTATATTAAGTTAAAATTGTCATTATTCTAAATAAATATATATATATATATATATATATATATATATATATATATATATATATATATATATATTAATTGGTATCGGCTTTTTTTGGTCCTCCAATAATCGATATCGGTATTCGTGTTGAAAAATCATAATCGGTCGACCTCTAGCTTGAACCATGTTAGTTTGTTGGTGATGTGGACACCAAGGAACTTGAAGCTCTCAACCTGCTCCACTGCAGCCTCGTCGATGAGAATGTGGGCATGCTCGGTCCTCTTTTTCCTGTAGTCCACAATCATCTCCTTTGTCTTGATCACGTTGAGGGAGAGGTTGTTGTCCTGGCACCACATGGCCAGGTCTTTGACCTCCTCTCTATAGGCTGTCTCGTCGTTGTCCTTGATCAGGCCTACCACTGTTGTGTCATCGGCAAACTTAATGATGGTGTTGGAGTCGTGCATAGCCGTGCAGTCATGAGTGAACAGGGAGTACAGGAGGGGACTGAGCACGCACCCCTGAGGGGCCCCTGTGTTGAGGATCAGGGTGGCGGATGTGTTGTTACCTACCCTTACCACCTGAGGGCGGCTCGTCAGGAAGTGTGTGTGTGTGTGTGTATGTAGTGTGGTGTGTGTGTGTGTGTTGTGATGTGTGTGTTTGACCAGCGCTCTGTCAACAACAGCAGTTGGTACAAACTGAGGCTGTGTACGGAGACGAGAGAGTCTTAAGCCTGAGGAGGCCCTTCACTGTCCTGTATGTAACACACACTATATTTAGTAGCATGCCCCTCAGAATCACACACATTATCCGACACACACACACACACACACACACACACACACACACACACACACACACACACACACACACACACACACACACACACACACACACACACACACACACACACACACACACACACACACACACACACACACACACACACTGATGAGGAATATCCAAGACCGCAGCTGCTGCCATCAACTTTAGTCACTCAGTCAACACTTGCTCACTTTCTCACTCAACCACTCTAATTTCTCTGTTTCTCTCACTTTCTCTTTGTCCCTGTGTGTTCTGGTATTTTTAGAACAGTGGACTGAAGTAGGCAGACAGAAAAACAGACAGTGCTGTATGCTGGTGGAATCACATAGAGGGTTGAGTGATTTCATAGCAAGCCAAGCCTCCTTGACCAGAGGACTAGAGGTTCAGCTCTAACACTCAGATGACTCCCACATGCTTCAAGCCCTCTTGTCATTGTGAAGCAGACAGTTATACTTGATTTAAACTCTTTTTTACAGGGCTGGGATGGATTCCATTTCAATTCAGTCAATTCAGGTGAGAAATTGAAGATCAATTTGACTGCAAATAACCCTTTGTTTTCAAATCAGAAGATGAAATAAATTAATACAATTTCAATACATTTTGAGAATCAATGGAGTTGAAATGTAGTTGAGCCTGGTTTGTGTTAAGGTAACTCCTCCCATCATGCATGACTAGGTGCTGCAAACAGCATGAGCTATCATATCAAAAGACGTAACTCCTGACAAGTCATCTAACACGGCTATAACACACACACAGCAACTCAGGTCGCCTGTAAACCCTTCTCACTAGCTGTAGTACATTACAATATGACAGTCTTATAGCAGGTCATAAAGTGATATTATCTCTTACGGAAGTGCTTGACAGTTGTCACCTGTCGTATCATGCTTATAACATTGTAAATTAGGCTGGATGATAGATGATCACTGTGGTACATTTTTTATTAAACTAATAAAATGTCTCCCAGTAAAAAGTGTCTGCTGCCCCAGTGCACTCATATTGCTAGTGTCATTAAAGAGTCATGTTTATTCTTATGGCCCATTGTGCAGTATATGTGGTAATAAGGTGGACGTGACAAGCAGTGACAAAGACAAGCTAGAGACAGTACCAAAGACAGTCTAGAGACAGCGACAGACTTGCTAGAGACAGTACCAAAGACAGGCTAGAGACAGTGGCAAAGACAGGCTAGAGACAGTGGCAAAGACAGGCTAGAGACAGTACCAAAGACAGGCTAGAGACAGTACCAAAGACAGGCTAGAGATAGTGCCAAAGACAGGCTAGAGACAGTGCCAAAGACAGGCTAGAGACAGTGCCAAAGATAGGCTAGAGACAGTGCCAAAGACAGGCTAGAGACAGTGCCAAAGACAGGCTAGAGACAGTGCCAAAGACAGGCTAGAGACAGTGCCAAAGACAGGCTAGCGACAGTACCAAAGACAGGCTAGAGACAGTACCAAAGACAGGCTAGAGACAGTGGCAAAGACAGGCTAGAGACAGTGCCAAAGACAGGCTAGAGACAGTACCAAAGACAGGCTAGAGACAGTACCAAAGACAGGCTAGAGACAGTGGCAAAGACAGTGCCAAAGACAGGCTAGAGACAGTACCAAAGACAGGCTAGAGACAGTACCAAAGACAGGCTAGAGACAGTACCAAAGACAGGCTAGAGACAGTACCAAAGACAGGCTAGAGACAGTGCCAAAGACAGGCTATCGATCACAAGTAGAATCCTCCTAGTTTCCAAATGGCACCCTGTTCCCTATATAAAGCTCTATGGGCCCTGGTCAAAAGTAGTGCACTGTGTAGGGAATAGGGAGTAATTTACACTATTTGCTATTTAGTGTCTGTTTTTACAGTGTTTGGAGGGTGATAGGGTGGCCGGTGTCCCGGTGGTTAGCGCATTGCGCCAGTAACTGGAAGGTTGCCAGTTCGAATCCCCGAGCTGACAAGGCAAACGATCTGCTGTTCTGCCCTTGAGCAAGGCAGTTAGTTAACCCCCCAAAACTACTATGTCTACACAATGGTTTTGATTTGTTTGATTTTAACAAGGCAGACTCAGTGGGTGTCATGTTTACTTCACTGTGGATTTAGTGTGGCTTACCCCACCTCTAAACAATCACAACTACTACCTCCGTTTATGCAGTTTCCCATTCTCTCCGCTCCCCGCTGACTGTGTAAGCTAAGGAGAGATTTGCGCTGTGCCTTAAAATGGGAAAAATCTAACCAGTAAGATATCTGTGTGTGTTGTTTTCATTTGGAAATGTTGGTGCATGAGGCCGGGGTTGCTAGGCTACTGTGTATTGGGGAGAGAAACTTGAGGAAACATTCAACAAACTGGACTATTGAGTCATCATTTAGCACCTGCATACCCAACAAGCAATTCAATTCAAACCTTTTCAAAAACAGTGTCAACACAAATGCTTCTGTACTGGCCAATCAAAATGCTGAGTCACTCAACATGGACTTACTATTTCTCTCTCTTTTTCCATCTCAGTAATGGATGGATGCCTTCCGTAATGAGCTGTAGTGATGGAAGCTGTAGGCCCAGGTTCTGACCAAAGGGGTGAAAATGCACAATTCTCTTTATTTTCTAGTTACAGTATGTCTCTCTCTCTCTCTCTCTCTCTCTCTGTCTCTGTCTCTGTCTCCGCTACCTCTCTCTCTTCCCTTCCTTTCTCTCTTCCCTTCCTCGCTCTCTGAGAAGGGGGAATGAGTGTGTGATGGTCCATATTGATAGGGACTAGCAGGTTGTATCCCAGGGGTAATTAAGGAGAGAATTTGCTCCTCTCCTAGTACAAGCAGCCAGCAGGATGACAAAAGTAAATGAAATGTGCTCAAGGAGTTATGGCTGTTCCCTGCAAAGCCACCGAGCACACAGGGAAACTATTTGGCTTCCCGTGTAACATATTAAATTAGAGAGAGAGAGGAACAGAGAGAGAGAGGAACAGAGAGAGAGAGGAACAGAGAGAGAGAGAGAGGAACAGAGAGAGATGCACATACGTGCCACAAACCCAAACACGTGAATGCACTTACCACAGTTCTGCTCAGCTTGTTATTGAGAATGTGTTTAATTGCAGGCGCCTCCAAACACATTGTAATGAGCCAACACAGGTGGTGCCAACTCATTGTTCAGACACAGCATCAGGGTAATGTTATATGAAGAGGTGAGTGAGGGAGAGAGGTGAGTGAGGGAGAGAGGTGAGTGAGGGAGAGAGGTGAGAGAGCGAGAGAGGGAGAAAGAAAGAGTGTGCGAGTACATTTTTGTTATTGCATATTACAGCGTGATGTCATCTTTTAGGCAATGTGTTCGTTGATACAAGTAAGGCCTGTGTGATAAATCAGAGACTGCAGCCATCACCTGCTGAATGATATAATAACTAGCAAAGTACTGTTGATGGATTCCAACTTCAGACAGCACAACATAAGCTCAATGAAGTTACTTTCGCTGTCGATAGAGGAAGGCTTTCTTTTAAAGCTCAAAGTGTGATATCAGTGGCACACAGCTGTTCTGATGAAACACGGGGAGAGAGACCAAATCCTCCTGAAGTTCCTCTTCGTTCCTGCTGGGTTTTCAGTATCCGGTACAAGCCTTTTACAGGGCACTGCTCTCAAAACTGCCTTCAGATAAACTGATCGATGAAGCTCAGATTGAGTGAACCAGCAGAGAGAGAATGATCCACGGTTGGATGATAAGCAGGTGGCCGTCTGAGAGATCGAGAGAGGAACAGAGAGAGACAGGTAGATTGAGAGAAAGACAGAGAGAGAAAGACAGAGAGAGACATGCAGAGAGAGAAAGACAGAGAGAGAGACATGCAGAGAGGGAAAGACAGAGAAAGACAGAGAGAGACATGCAGAGAGAGAAAGTAATACTGTAATACAGATGGAGAGGAAAGACGTGCACTATAATAGCATAAAGAGAGCTGGAGTAGACTGTATGTATGACAGGGAAACAGAGTGAGAGGTAGACTGTATGTATGACAGGGAAACAGAGTGAGAGGTAGACTGTATGTATGACAGGGAAACAGAGTGAGAGGTAGACTGTATGTATGGCAGGGAAACAGAGTGAGGGGTAGAGTAGACTGTATGACAGGGAAACAGAGTGAGGGGTAGACTGTATGTATGACAGGGAAACAGAGTGAGGGGTAGAGTAGACTGTATGTATGGCAGGGAAACAGAGTGAGGGGTAGAGTAGACTGTATGTATGGCAGGGAAACAGAGTGAGGGGTAGAGTAGACTGTATGTATGGCAGGGAAACAGAGTGAGAGGTAGACTGTATGTATGACAGGGAAACAGAGTGAGGGGTAGAGTAGACTGTATGTACGACAGGGAAACAGAGTGAGGGGTAGACTGTATGTATGACAGGGAAACAGAGTGAGGGGTAGAGTAGACTGTATGTATGGCAGGGAAACAGAGTGAGGGGTAGAGTAGACTGTATGTATGGCAGGGAAACAGAGTGAGGGGTAGACTGTATGTATGACAGGGAAACAGAGTGAGGGGTAGAGTAGACTGTATGTATGGCAGGGAAACAGAGTGAGAGGTAGATTAGACTGTATGTATGGCAGGGAAACAGAGTGAGGGGTAGACTGTATGTATGACAGGGAAACAGAGTGAGGGGTAGACTGTATGTATGACAGGGAAACAGAGTGAGGGGTAGACTGTATGTATGACAGGGAAACAGAGTGAGAGGTAGACTGTATGTATGACAGGGAAACAGAGTGAGGGGTAGACTGTATGTATGACAGGGAAACAGAGTGAGAGGTAGACTGTATGTATGGCAGGGAAACAGATTGAGGGGTAGAGTAGACTGTATGTATGACAGGGAAACAGAATGAGGGGTAGACTGTATGTATGGCAGGGAAACAGAATGAGGGGTAGACTGTATGTATGACAGGGAAACAGAGTGAGAGGTAGACTGTATGTATGACATGGAAACAGAGTGAGAGGTAGACTGTATGTATGACATGGGAACAGAGTGAGGGGTAGACTGTATGTATGACAGGGAAACAGAGTGAGGGGTAGACTGTATGTATGACAGGGAAACAGAGTGAGGGGTAGACTGTATGTATGACAGGGAAACAGAGTGAGGGGTAGAGTAGACTGTATGTATGGCAGGGAAACAGAGTGAGGGGTAGACTGTATGTATGACAGGGAAACAGAGTGAGAGGTAGACTGTATGTATGACAGGGAAACAGAGTGAGGGGTAGACTGTATGTATGACAGGGAAACAGAGTGAGGGGTAGACTGTATGTATAACAGGGAAACAGAGTGAGGGGTAGAGTAGACTGTATGTATGGCAGGGAAACAGAGTGAGGGGTAGAGTAGACTGTATGTATGGCAGGGAAACAGAGTGAGATGTAGATTAGACTGTATGTATGGCAGGGAAACAGAGT
Source organism: Salvelinus namaycush (assembly GCF_016432855.1). Classification (NCBI taxonomy): domain Eukaryota; kingdom Metazoa; phylum Chordata; class Actinopteri; order Salmoniformes; family Salmonidae; genus Salvelinus; species Salvelinus namaycush. The sequence goes on from NC_052319.1 coordinate 33,016,337, forward strand.
GAGGGGTAGACTGTATGTATGACAGGGAAACAGAGTGAGGGGTAGACTGTATGTATGGCAGGGAAACAGAGTGAGAGGTAGACTGTATGTATGACAGGGAAACAGAGTGAGGGGTAGACTGTATGTATGACAGGGAAACAGAGTGAGAGGTAGACTGTATGTATGGCAGGGAAACAGAGTGAGGGGTAGACTGTATGTATGACAGGGAAACAGAGTGAGGGGTAGAGTAGACTATATGTATGACAGGGAAACAGAATGAGGGGTAGACTGTAGGTATGACAGGGAAACAGAGTGAGAGGTAGACTGTATGTATGGCAGGGAAACAGAGTGAGGGGTAGAGTAGACTGTATGTATGACAGGGAAACAGAATGAGGGGTAGACTGTATGTATGACAGGGAAACAGAGTGAGGGGTAGAGTAGACTGTATGTATGACATGGAAACAGAGTGAGAGGTAGACTGTATGTATGACATGGAAACAGAGTGAGGGGTAGACTGTATGTACGACAGGGAAACAGAGTGAGGGGTAGACTGTATGTGTGACAGGGAAACAGAGTGAGAGGTAGACTGTATGTATGACAGGGAAACAGAGTGAGAGGTAGACTGTATGTATGACAGGGAAACAGAGTGAGAGGTAGACTGTATGTATGACAGGGAAACAGAGTGAGGGGTAGACTGTATGTATGGCAGGGAAACAGAGTGAGAGGTAGACTGTATGTATGACAGGGAAACAGAGTGAGGGGTAGAGTAGACTGTATGTATGACAGGGAAACAGAGTGAGAGGTAGACTGTATGTATGACAGGGAAACAGAGTGAGAGGTAGACTGTATGTATGACATGGAAACAGAGTGAGAGGTAGACTGTATGTATTGCAGGGAAACAGAGTGAGGGGTAGAGTAGACTGTATGTATGACAGGGAAACAGAGTGAGAGGTAGACTGTATGTATGACATGGAAACAGAGTGAGAGGTAGACTGTATGTATTGCAGGGAAACAGAGTGAGGGGTAGAGTAGACTGTATGTATGACAGGGAAACAGAGTGAGGGGTAGACTGTATGTATGACAGGGAAACAGAGTGAGAGGTAGACTGTATGTATGACATGGAAACAGAGTGAGAGGTAGACTGTATGTATGACAGGGAAACAGAGTGAGGGGTAGACTGTATGTATGACAGGGAAACAGAGTGAGAGGTAGACTGTATGTATGACATGGAAACAGAGTGAGAGGTAGACTGTATGTATGGCAGGGAAACAGAGTGAGGGGTAGAGTAGACTGTATGTATGGCAGGGAAACATAGTGAGAGGTAGACTGTAGGTATGACAGGGAAACAGAGTGAGAGGTAGACTGTATGTATGACAGGGAAACAGAGTGAGGGGTAGACTGTATGTATGACAGGGAAACAGAGTGAGGGGTAGACTGTATGTATGACAGGGAAACAGAGTGAGGGGTAGACTGTATGTATGGCAGGGAAACAGAGTGAGAGGTAGACTGTATGTATGGCAGGGAAACAGAGTGAGGGGTAGACTGTATGTATGACAGGGAAACAGAGTGAGGGGTAGACTGTATGCATGACAGGGAAACAGAGTGAGGGGTAGACTGTATGCATGACATGGAAACAGAGTGAGAGGTAGACTGTATGTATGGCTGTGAAACAGAGTGAGGGGTAGACTGTATGTGTGACAGGGAAACAGAGTGAGAGGTAGACTGTATGTATGGCAGGGAAACAGAGTGAGGGGTAGACTGTATGTATGACAGGGAAACAGAGTGAGGGGTAGACTGTATGCATGACAGGGAAACAGAGTGAGGGGTAGACTGTATGCATGACATGGAAACAGAGTGAGAGGTAGACTGTATGTATGGCTGTGAAACAGAGTGAGGGGTAGACTGTATGTGTGACAGGGAAACAGAGTGAGAGGTAGACTGTATGTATGACAGGGAAACAGAGTGAGAGGTAGACTGTATGTATGACAGGGAAACAGAGTGAGAGGTAGACTGTATGTATGACAGGGAAACAGAGTGAGGGGTAGACTGTATGTATGACAGGGAAACAGAGTGAGAGGTAGACTGTATGTATGACATGGAAACAGAGTGAGAGGTAGACTGTATGTATGACAGGGAAACAGAGTGAGGGGTAGACTGTATGTACGACAGGGAAACAGAGTGAGGGGTAGAGTAGACTATATGTATGACAGGGAAACAGAATGAGGGGTAGACTGTAGGTATGACAGGGAAACAGAGTGAGAGGTAGACTGTATGTATGGCAGGGAAACAGAGTGAGGGGTAGAGTAGACTGTATGTATGACAGGGAAACAGAATGAGGGGTAGACTGTATGTATGACAGGAAAACAGAGTGAGGGGTAGAGTAGACTGTATGTATGACAGGGAAACAGAATGAGGGGTAGACTGTATGTATGGCAGGGAAACAGAGTGAGGGGTAGACTGTAGGTATGACATGGAAACAGAGTGAGAGGTAGACTGTATGTATGACATGGAAACAGAGTGAGGGGTAGACTGTATGTACGACAGGGAAACAGAGTGAGGGGTAGAGTAGACTATATGTATGACAGGGAAACAGAATGAGGGGTAGACTGTATGTATGGCAGGGAAACAGAGTGAGGGGTAGACTGTATGTATGGCAGGGAAGCAGAGTGAGAGGTAGACTGTATGTATGGCAGGGAAACAGAGTGAGGGGTAGACTGTATGTATGACAGGGAAACAGAGTGAGGGGTAGACTGTATGTATGACAGGGAAACAGAGTGAGGGGTAGACTGTATGTATGACAGGGAAACAGAGTGAGAGGTAGACTGTATGTATGACAGGGAAACAGAGTGAGGGGTAGACTGTATGTATGACAGGGAAACAGAGTGAGGGGTAGACTGTATGTATGACAGGGAAACAGAGTGAGGGGTAGAGTAGACTGTATGTATGGCTGTGAAACAGAGTGAGGGGTAGACTGTATGTGTGACAGGGAAACAGAGTGAGAGGTAGACTGTATGTATGACAGGGAAACAGAGTGAGAGGTAGACTGTAGGTATGACAGGGAAACAGAGTGAGGGGTAGACTGTATGTATGGCAGGGAAACAGAGTGATAGGTAGACTGTATGTATGACAGGGAAACAGAGTGAGAGGTAGACTGTATGTATGGCAGGGAAACAGAGTGAGAGGTAGACTGTATGTATGGCAGGGAAACAGAGTGATAGGTAGACTATATGTATGGCAGGGAAACAGAGTGAGAGGTAGACTGTATGTATGGCAGGGAAACAGAGTGATAGGTAGACTGTATGTATGGCAGGGAAACAGAGTGAGAGGTAGACTGTATGTATGGCAGGGAAACAGAGTGAGAGGTAGACTGTATGTATGGCAGGGAAACAGAGTGAGAGGTAGACTGTATGTATGGCAGGGAAACAGAGTGAGGGGTAGACTGTATGTATGGCAGGGAAACAGAGTGAGGGGTAGACTATATGTATTGCAGGGAAACAGAGTGAGGGGTAGACTGTATGTATGGCAGGGAAACAGAGTGAGGGGTAGACTGTATGTATGGCAGGGAAACAGAGTGAGAGGTAGACTGTATGTATGGCAGGGAAACAGAGTGAGGGGTAGACTGTATGTATGGCAGGGAAACAGAGTGAGGGGTAGACTATATGTATGACAGGGAAACAGAGTGAGAGGTAGACTGTATGTATGACAGGGAAACAGAGTGATAGGTAGACTGTATGTATGGCAGGGAAACAGAGTGATAGGTAGACTGTATGTACGACAGGGAAACAGAGTGATAGGTAGACTGTATGTATGGCAGGGAAACAGAGTGATAGGTAGACTGTATGTATGACAGGGAAACAGAGTGAGGGGTAGACTGTATGTATGACAGGGAAACAGAGTGAGAGGTAGACTGTATGTATGGCAGGGAAACAGAGTGAGGGGTAGACTGTATGTATGACAGGGAAACAGAGTGAGAGGTAGACTGTATGTATGACAGGGAAACAGAGTGATAGGTAGACTGTATGTATGACAGGGAAACAGAGTGAGAGGTAGACTGTATGTATGGCAGGGAAACAGAGTGATAGGTAGACTATATGTATGACAGGGAAACAGAGTGAGACAGTTTGTTATTTGGGTGCAGGCTTGCATAAATAGTCAATCCAATCCATATACTATGCCAGTTGTTTCAGCTCACTTGCACCACAACCAATCAACATGCACGCACGCACGCACGCACGCACGCACGCACGCACGCACGCACGCACGCACGCACGCACGCACGCACGCACGCACGCACGCACGCACGCACGCACGCACGCACGCACGCACGCACGCACGCACACAGACAGACAGAGACAGACAGACACACACATGCCCTCACAAACACAAACACACACGTCTGAGGCTGTCAGGCCCTGAGGGTGAGTGTTTGTAAGCATACCATATCTGAGACACAGATACATGAATTTGTGCAGGTGTGTGTTTGTGTGCCTATTTGTGATGCATGCACTTTACTGTAGGTGTGTTTATGTAGAGTCACCTGGGCATCTCTAATCCCTTGGGCATGGTCACCGTGGGCAACCGGCTTTGGAGTGCACTCAGACAGTCTGTGTCAGTGGTGGACGGGTGGGCTGGTGGGCTGAAGTTTGAGTGACAGGCAGAGAGACAGGATTTTAACAGGATATGACCTGCTGCGGGCCAAAATCCCCTGGGGCTATCACTGCCTCTTCGAAAACTTGACCAACCAAACACCTCTCTCTTCTCTTCCTTCTCTCTTCTCTCTCTCTCTTCCTTCTCTCTTCTCTTCCTTCTCTCTATCTCTCTCTTCTCTTCCTTCTCTCTATCTCTCTCTTCTCTTCCTTCTCTCTATCTCTCTTCTCTTCCTTCTCTCTCTCTTCCTTCTCTCTGTCTCTCTCTTCTCTTCCTTCTCTCTATCTCTCTCTTCTCTTCCTTCTCTCTGTCTCTTCCTTCTATCTGTCTCTCTCTTCTCTTCTCTTCCTTCTCTCTATCTCTCTTCTCTTCCTTCTCTCTGTCTCTCTTCTCTTCCTTCTCTCTGTCTCTTCCTTCTATCTGTCTCTCTCTTCTCTTCCTTCTCTCTATCTCTCTTCTTTTCCTTCTCTCTCTCTTCTCTCTCTCTCTCATCCTGCGCTCTCTCACTTGCTCTCTCTTCCTGCACTGTTGGTTAAGGGCTTGTAAGTAAGAATTTCACGGTAAGGTGTACCTGTTGTATTCGGCGCATGTGACAAATACAATTAGATTTGACTTCAAATGTTCTATCACGGCTATGCACAGTGTTCTAACAATGTCTGTCTCTGTTTCTCTCTTTCTCTCTGTCCTAAACCTGAGCTACATTTCATTTCAAACCATTGCCCCCTCACGTCTGATCCAATCACTCACTCATATTCTTGCTTCGGCCCACATACTGTACATGATAGCATACTTTAAGTGACATTTGAAATGAAGCCACTATAGTGTTTTACTATGCACTATCAGGTCTTAGCTGTTATACCACTTTTCTCCAATTAACATTCCTTATTCCCCTATTCAATCATCACCTTACTATGTTCAATTACTTTCTCTTCACCTATAGACACAGCTAGAAATGCCATCGCCATAATAAATGGTGGTGTATTAGGCCATGGTCTGTAAGTGATTGGTGTCTCACGGATTGCTTTGAGAATCCTCCATTTGGTTTCCAGACCAGAAGAGGTATCCCAATAGAAACTTTTAAGGTAGTCAACAGAGACTGGAATTATCTCTCTTTTTATTTACCTTCCCTCCTTCCTCTCTGTCTCACTCTCTCTCTCTTCCTCTCTGTCTCTCTCACACTCTCTCTCTCTGTCACACATACAGACACATACACACCCTTTCCACCACTTTCTCTTTTGTACGCCTAGAGCCCAGTTGGCTGTAGAGGTAGAGATCAAAATAGACATGGTGGAAGAGGGTGATGGTATTGAGCTGTATTTTAAAGATATACTTCAGACCCTTTATCTTCTTCCCCAGAGTCAGATGAACTCGTGGATACCATTGGTATGTCTCTGTGTCCAGTATGAAGGATGTTAGGGGTAGTTTTGCGAGCCAATGCTAAATAGCATTAGTGCAGTATGAGTATGCTAGCAGATACCTGTAATCTTCCAGTCATTGCATGAATGCTAGTTAGCAATTGCGCTAGCGCTAGTTAGCAACTTCCTCCAAATTGCCTTCTGAGAGGGCAATTTATTTTTTTATTTTTTTGAACAAATGGTATCCATGACCTCATCTGACTCTGGGGAAGTAGATAAAGGGCCTCATTCCAACAGTGCTGATAAATCTGTTAAACTGGACTAGGGCCTCTTAACAGGCCTCCTGCCCTCAATAATTACATGCTCAGACTTCCTCTGCCTGGCTGGGGCTTCTATAAATAGCGCTGTTGTGGTCATGACATGATAACCATCAATCCTAGCTAAGGAACACAACATATGTGTTGGATTGTGATTGGTGGGATCTTATTGCTTCCATCAGACTCTAAATGTAGTATGTTATGTGATCTTCACCTCTGTTTGTCACCCCCATCTCTGTCAACCCCATCCCTTTATTCTCTGTCTCTCTCCTCCTTCCTCTAGAGGTGGACTCGCTGCGTATCCTGCTTTATTCGGTCATCTTCCTCCTCAGTGTGTTGGGCAACCTGCTCATTATCGTGGTCCTGGCAGTCAACAAGCGCATGAGGACGGTCACCAACTCCTTCCTGCTATCGCTGGCAGTCAGCGACCTGATGATGGCCATCTTCTGCATGCCCTTCACCCTCATCCCCAACCTCCTGGAGGACTTCATCTTTGGACCCGCCATGTGCAAGATAGTGGTCTACCTCATGGGTGAGACAGGAGGAGGGCGGTGCGGAGAGAAGAGGAGAGAGAGGGAGACTGACTAGGTATCATGTAGGATGTTTACAGTAAAGCAGTGTAAAGGAAACCTTGGCACCTAGTGGCATGGAAGGAACTGAGACAGAGAATCATCATTAGGATGCATTGAGAGAGCAAGAGGGGAAAGGGCAGGATCTGGGAATCTGATGTTGTCTTCTGCTGGCCGTGCTCTCCAGCTGCTTCCGATGGTCCCTACAGAATAACGCAGGACAGGACACCTTGCAGACCTGCACACAGACAGACATACATAGAATATCGTACATGGATGAACACACACACAGAGTCTCATGTCATGTTCCAGCTAGCAGGAGGATGTGTATTAGGAGGAGAGCAAAGAGTCATTTCCCTTCTCCAGTCTGGGGGATCAGGGCTATCAGATCAGGATGTGATTTCCTCAAACACCATCTCTATTTAACCAACGTCTCCCACTCATGTTTGACTAACACATCCACACATCCTTAAAAACACATCTTCACTCAAAAGTGCTCAGTACGTACTGATCTCTGATTCATAAGCTTCAGTTAGGGTCACATCATCTGATCCCTGATATTTTAGAAAAGTTGGAACCTTTCAAGACGTAAACTTAGCAGAACTCTTACGTAACTTTATTTCACTTTTTTTTTTTTTTACATATTTGAAACTTTTAAACGTGTTGTTTATGTGTCGTTTCTCATTTCTTTACTTTCCAACAGGTGTATCCGTGAGCATCTCCACCTTCAGCCTGGTTGCCATAGCGATCGAGCGCTACAGCGCCATCTGCAACCCACTGAAGTCGCGGGCATGGCAGACCCGTTCCCATGCCTACCGGGTGATCGCCGCCACCTGGCTCCTGTCCTTCATGATCATGACCCCCTACCCCGTGTTCAGCCACCTGAAGCACGTCCCCCTAAAGGACAACATCACCATCGCACGCATGTGTCGCCACATCTGGCCCTATCCAGAGGTGG